>NC_134361.1:199376267-199413767 GCF_048569485.1 Anomaloglossus baeobatrachus
CCCCCATAGTGCTTCCTAGTACTGTGCCCCCATAGTGCTTCCTAGTACTGTGCCCCCATAGTGCTTCCTAGTACTGTGCCCCCATAGTGCTTCCTAGTACTGTGCCCCATAGTGCTTCCTAGTACTGTGCCCCCATAGTGCTTCCTAGTACTGTGCCCCCATAGTGCTTCCTAGTACTGTGCCCCCATAGTGCTTCCTAGTACTGTGCCCCCATAGTGCTTCCTAGTACTGTGCCCCCATAGTGCTTCCTAGTACTGTGCCCCCATAGTGCTTCCTAGTACTGTGCCCCCATAGTGCTTCCTAGTACTGTGCCCCCATAGTGCTTCCTAGTACTGTGCCCCATAGTGCTTCCTAGTACTGTGCCCCATAGTGCTTCCTAGTACTGTGCCCCCATAGTGCTTCCTAGTACTGTGCCCCCATAGTGCTTCCTAGTACTGTGCCCCCATAGTGCTTCCTAGTACTGTGCCCCCATAGTGCTTCCTAGTACTGTGCCCCATAGTGCTTCCTAGTACTGTGCCCCCATAGTGCTTCCTAGTACTGTGCCCCCATAGTGCTTCCTAGTACTGTGCCCCCATAGTGCTTCCTAGTACTGTGCCCCCATAGTGCTTCCTAGTACTGTGCCCCCATAGTGCTCCATAGTACTGTGCCCCCATAGTGCTCCATAGTACTGTGCCCCCATAGTGCTGTGCTTCATAGTGCTGTGCCCCCATAGTGCCGTGCCCCATAGTGCTGTGCCCCCATAGTGCCGTGCCCCCCATGGTGCTCCGTAGTGGTGCCGTGCCCCCCCCATGGTGCTCCGTAGTGGTGCCGTGCCCCCCCATGGTGCTCCGTAGTGGTGCCGTGCCCCCCATGGTGCTCCGTAGTGGTGCCGTGCCCCCCATGGTGCTCCGTAGTGGTGCCCCCCCATGGTGCTCCGTAGTGGTGCCGTGCCCCCCATGGTGCTCCGTAGTGGTGCCGTGCCCCCCATGGTGCTCCGTAGTGGTGCCGTGCCCCCCATGGTGCTCCGTAGTGGTGCCGTGCCCCCCATGGTGCTCCGTAGTGGTGCCGTGCCCCCCATGGTGCTCCGTAGTGGTGCCGTGCCCCCCCATGGTGCTCCGTAGTGGTGCAGTGCCCCCCCCATGGTGCTCCGTAGTGGTGCAGTGCCCCCCCATGGTGCTCCGTAGTGGTGCAGTGCCCCCCCATGGTGCTCCGTAGTGGTGCTGTGCCCCGCCCCCCCATGGTGCTCCGTAGTGGTGCTGTGCCCCGCCCCCCCATGGTGGTGCTGTGCCCCGCCCCCCATGGTGGTGCTGTGCCCCGCCCCCCCATGGTGGTGCTGTGCCCCGCCCCCCATGGTGGTGCTGTGCCCCGCCCCCCATGGTGGTGCTGTGCCCCGCCCCCCATGGTGGTGCTGTGCCCCGCCCCCCATGGTGGTGCTGTGCCCCGCCCCCCATGGTGGTGCTGTGCCCCGCCCCCCATGGTGGTGCTGTGCCCCGCCCCCCATGGTGGTGCTGTGCCCCGCCCCCCATGGTGGTGCTGTGCCCCGCCCCCCATGGTGGTGCTGTGCCCCGCCCCCCATGGTGGTGCTGTGCCCCGCCCCCCATGGTGGTGCTGTGCCCCGCCCCCCATGGTGGTGCTGTGCCCCGCCCCCCATGGTGGTGCTGTGCCCCGCCCCCCATGGTGGTGCTGTGCCCCGCCCCCCATGGTGGTGCTGTGCCCCGCCCCCCATGGTGGTGCTGTGCCCCGCCCCCCATGGTGGTGCTGTGCCCCGCCCCCCATGGTGGTGCTGTGCCCCGCCCCCCCATGGTGGTGCTGTGCCCCGCCCCCCATGGTGGTGCTGTGCCCCGCCCCCCCATGGTGCTCCATAATGGTGCTGTGCCCCCCCCCATGGTGCTCCGTAGTGGTACTGTGCCCCCCATGGTGCTCCGTAGTGGTACTGTGCCCCCCATACAGTACACAGCTCTGCTATATCAATGCTCAGTGATGTAGCAGAGTGCTGTCGGTGTGTTCAGAGCACAGCATCGTTATTTCTCTGCTTTGCTTTTGAGCACACTGGTGATGGCAGGGAGCGGAGATCTGCAGCCTAGCATTGTACTATAGATTTTAGGCTGCGATCACCGCTCCCCCGCCACCGGTACTCCCCCATTCCTGGACGTCCTCCTGTCACCGCTCTGCTCGTGCTGGCAGCGGTTTCCTCCCACAGTTGTGATCTGGACAGCCCAGGAGCAGTGTCCAGGTGAGAGCAAGAAGCAGCCACAGTGCAGGCGATGGGGTCGGAGCCTGACTATCATCTCCTATGCACAGGAGGCTGTCGTTACACACTGCAAATACAGGATGGCAGCCCCCCCAGTGTTTTAGTAAAAATATTAAATAAAAACAATTTAATTTTGTATTAAAAATACATTTCTTTGTCGCTCCTAATTGGGAGACCCAGACAATTGACAATTGGGTGTATAGCTATGCCTCCGGAGGCCACACAAAGTATTACACTAAAAGTGTAAAGCCCCTCCCCTTCAGCCTATACACCCCCCGTGCTGCTACGGGCTCATCAGTTTTTATGCTTTGTGCGAAGGAGGTCAGACATGCACGCATAGCTCCACAGCTTAGTCAGCAGCAGCTGCTGACTATGTCGGATGGAAGAAAAGAGGGCCCATAACAGGGCCCCCAGCATGCTCCCTTCTCACCCCACTCTTGGCGGTGTTGTTAAGGTTGAGGTATCCATTGCGGGTACGGAGGCTGGAGCCCACATGCTGCTTTCCTTCCCCATCCCTCAATTAGGGCTCTGGGTGAAGTGGGATCCTTTCGGTCTCCAGGCACAGGAGACCGTGCTCCATCCACAGCTCCTGAGGACCCTGCTGGATAGGAGCCGAGTATCGTTCAGGGACATGGCCCTGCTACTTTGAGGTACTCTGTGTCCCCGTGGGGACCGCGCACAGCAACACTCCAGCATTGCTGGGTGTGCTAGTGCACCGGGGACAGCAGCGCTGACTGAGTTTGTGCCATTACACACTTCAGCGTCGCTGAGTGTGTTCGTGTAGGGGGACTGCCGCGCTGACCGCCGCTGCCATGGTTATCACTGCGGCGCGGCTGGGACTGTTAGTGCGCCGGGGACTTCCGCGCCGACCGCGCTTATACGGCGGCCGCGCTTATAACTCGAGTCCCCGGCTTTTGCGGCCTAGTCTCGTTTTCTTCCCGCCCCCAGCCCTGCCAATCAGGGGAAGGGCGGGACGCTGTACAGGACGGCAGCACTGAGGGCTGGAGCATGCTTTGCATACTCCACCCCCCTCACTCTGCACAGTGGGGCACCAGTTCCCTCGCACTTTTCTGGGTCACGCCCACGGCTCCCCTCCTCTCCTCAGGACGCCGGCAGCCATTCCTTCAGCTCTGCTAACGCTGGAGAGGGGAGACAAGCTCAGGGAGACCCAGGCAGGAATTCTGGTGCCCACACAACCGCTTTGCGCGGGGCGGTAAGCAGCACCTGTGGTGCTGGCCCCACTAGTGCAGAAGTGTACTTATAGATTATATGATTATAGACTATACTTTACACTGTATGGTGCACTGTTGATTTTTGGCTATATACCCTCCTGTATTGCTCAGAGGAGACAACAGCATGTCGTCCACAAATAGCAAGGGTGCCAAAGCACAGGCTTACTATGCTGCCTGTGCAGCATGTACGGCTATACTGCCGGCAGGTTCCACTGACCCTCATTGTGTGCAATGCTCGGCCCCTGTGGCACTTTCTCAGCCGGAGCCTCTGCTAAGGGTGGCCCAGGGAGAACCACCTGTTAACACTGTCCAGGTGACAGGGACGGAGTTTGCAGTATTTACTGAAAGACTTTCTGAGACTATGGCTAAGATATTAGAAGCCTTGCAGTCCAGGCCGGCATCTCAAGCCATGGGCACTGTGGAATCATTGCCCCCTGGTCCCCCTCAGTTGGAACAGCAATGTCCTCCCGGGGTGTCTCATGGATCCCAGGGTGAGGTCTCTGACACGGACCGCAGCCCCAGACCGACTAAGCGAGCTCGCTATGAAATCCCCTCGACATCATCACAATGTTCAGGGTCTCAGCGAGAGGACTCTCTGCATGATGAAGCGGAGGTAGCTGATCAGGATTCTGATCCTGAAGCCGCTCTCAACCTTGATACTCCTGTTGGGGACGCCATAGTGAATGATCTTATTGCGTCCATCAATGAAATGTTGGATATTTCTCCCTCAGCTCCTCCAGTGGAGGAGTCAGCCTCTCAGCAGGAGAAATTCCGTTTCAGGTTTCCCAAGCGTACAAAGAGTATGTTTCTGGACCACTCTGACTTCAGAGAGGCAGTCCAGAAACACCGAGCTTGTCCAGATAAGCGTTTTTCCAAGCGCCTTAAGGATACACGTTACCCTTTCCCCCCTGACGTGGTCAAGGGCTGGACTCAGTGTCCCAAGGTGGATCCTCCAATCTCCAGACTGGCGGCTAGATCCATAGTTGCAGTGGAAGATGGAGCTTCACTCAAGGATGCCACTGACAGACAGATGGAGCTCTGGTTGAAATCCATCTATGAAGCTATCGGCGCGTCTTTTGCTCCAGCATTCGCAGCCGTATGGGCACTCCAAGCTATCTCAGCTGGTCAGGCGCAAATTGACGCACTCACACATACGTCTGCGCCGCAAGTGGCGTCCATAACCTCTCAAACGTCGGCATTTGCGTCTTACGCTATTAATGCTGTCCTGGACTCTGCGAGCCGTACGGCGGTTGCAGCCGCCAATTCGGTAGCAATACGCAGGGCCTTGTGGCTGCGGGAATGGAAGGCAGATTCGGCTTCCAAAAAGTGCTTAACTGGATTGCCATTTTCTGGCGACCGTTTGTTTGGTGAGAGATTGGATGAAATCATCAAACAATCCAAGGGAAAGGAAACATCCTTACCCCAGGCCAAACCAAAAACACCCCAACAGAGGAGGGGACAGTCGAGGTTTCGGTCCTTTCGGGGTGCGGGCAGGTCCCAATTCTCCTCGTCCAAAAGGCCTCAGAAGGATCAGAGGAACTCCGACGCATGGCGGTCTAAATCACGCCCTAAAAAGACCGCCGGAGGTGCCGCTACCAAGGCGGCTTCCTCATGACTTACGGCCTCCTCACACCGCATCCTCGGTCGGTGGCAGGCTCTCCCGCTTTTGCGACACCTGGCTGCCACAAGTAAAAGACCGTTGGGTGAGAGACATTTTGTCTCACGGTTACAGGATAGAGTTCAGCTCTCGTCCTCCGACTCGATTCTTCAGAACATCTCCGCCTCCCGAGCGAGCCGAGGCTCTTCTGCAGGCGGTGGGCATTCTGAAGGCAGGAGGAGTGGTGGTCCCGGTTCCTCTTCAGCAACAGGGTCACGGTTTCTACTCCAACCTGTTTGTGGTTCCAAAGAAGGACGGGTCCTTCCGTCCTGTTTTGGACCTAAAACTGCTCAACAAACACGTAAGGACCAGGCGGTTCCGGATGGAATCCCTCCGCTCCGTCATCGCCTCAATGTCCCAAGGAGATTTCCTAGCATCGATCGATATCAAGGATGCTTATCTCCACGTACCGATTGCTCCAGAGCATCAGCGCTTCTTGCGCTTCGCCATAGGAGACGAACACCTTCAGTTCGCGGCACTGCCGTTCGGCCTGGCGACAGCCCCAAGGGTTTTCACCAAGGTCATGGCTACAGTAGTTGCGGTCCTCCACTCTCAGGGTCACTCAGTGATACCTTACTTAGACGATCTGCTGGTCAAGGCACCCTCTCAAGAGGCATGCCAACACAGCCTCAACGTTACTCTGGAGATTCTCCAGAGTTTCGGGTGGATCATCAATTTTCCAAAGTCAAATCTGACACCGGTCCAATCGCTGACATATCTTGGCATGGAGTTTCATACTCTTCCAGCGATAGTGAAGCTTCCGCTGGACAAACAGCGTTCACTACAGACAGGGGTGCAATCTCTCCTTCAAGGTCGGTCACACCCCTTGAGGCGCCTCATGCACTTCCTGGGGAAGATGGTGGCAGCAATGGAAGCAGTCCCTTTCGCGCAGTTTCACCTGCGTCCTCTTCAATGGGACATCCTACGCAAGTGGGACAGGATGCCGACGTCCCTAGACAGGAACGTCTCCCTCTCTCAGGCAACCAAAGCTTCCCTTCGGTGGTGGCTTCTTCCCACCTCATTATTGAAGGGGAAATCCTTCCTACCCCCATCCTGGGCGGTGGTCACGACGGACGCGAGCCTGTCAGGGTGGGGAGCAGTTTTTCTCCACCACAGGGCTCAGGGTACGTGGACTCAGCAAGAGTCCTCACTTCAGATCAATGTTCTGGAGATCAGGGCAGTGTATCTTGCCCTAAAAAGCGTTCCAGCAGTGGCTGGAAGGCAAGCAGATCCGAATTCAGTCGGACAACTCCACAGCGGTGGCTTACATCAACCACCAAGGTGGGACACGCAGTCGACAAGCCTTCCAGGAAGTCCGGCGGATTCTGCTGTGGGTGGAAGCCACAGCATCCACCATATCCGCAGTTCACATCCCAGGCGTAGAAAACTGGGAAGCAGACTTTCTCAGTCGCCAGGGCATGGACGCAGGGGAATGGTCCCTTCACCCGGACGTGTTTCAGGAGATCTGTTGCCGCTGGGGGATGCCGGACGTCGACCTAATGGCGTCACGGCACAACAACAAGGTCCCAACATTCATGGCTCGATCTCAAGATCACAGAGCTCTGGCGGCAGACGCCTTAGTTCAGGATTGGTCGCAGTTTCAGCTTCCTTATGGGTTTCCTCCTCTGGCGATGCTGCCCAGTGTGTTACGCAAGATCAGGTCCGACTGCCGCCGCGCCATCCTCGTCGCTCCAGACTGGCCGAGGAGGTCGTGGTACCCGGATCTGTGGCATCTCACGGTCGGCCAACCGTGGGCACTGCCAGACCGACCAGATTTGCTGTCTCAAGGGCCGTTTTTCCACCTGAATTCTGCGGCCCTCAACCTGACTGTGTGGCCATTGAGTCCTGGATCCTAGCGTCTTCAGGATTATCTCTAGTAGCAGTCACCTCACTTCGGAGAGTGTCTGAGTTGGCAGCGTTATCATGCAAAGCCCCTTTCCTGGTGTTTCACCAGGACAAGGTGGTCTGCGTCCGGTTCCGGAATTCCTCCCTAAGGTGGTATCCCCTTTTCATCTCAATCAGGACATCTCCTTACCCTCGTTTTGTCCTCATCCAGTTCACCAATGTGAAAAGGATTTGCACTTGTTAGATCTGGTGAGAGCACTCAGACTCTACATTTCTCGTACGGCGCCCCTGCGCCGCTCGGATGCACTCTTTGTCCTTGTCGCTGGCCAGCGTAAAGGGACACAAGCTTCCAAATCAACCCTGGCTCGGTGGATCAAGGAACCAATTCTCGAAGCTTACCGTTCCTCGGGGCTTCCGGTTCCCTCAGGACTGAAGGCCCATTCTACCAGGGCCGTGGGAGCGTCCTGGGCCTTGCGACACCAGGCTACGGCTCAGCAGGTGTGTCAGGCAGCTACCTGGTCGAGCCTGCACACTTTCACGAAACACTATCAGGTGCATACCTATGCTTCGGCAGATGCCAGCCTAGGTAGGCGAGTCCTTCAGGCGGCAGTTGCCCACCTGTAGGACGGAGCCGTTACGGCTCTATTATGAGGTATTATTTACCCACCCAGGGACTGCTTTTGGACGTCCCAATTGTCTGGGTCTCCCAATTAGGAGCGACAAAGAAGAAGGGAATTTCTTCGGCGCTCTATTGGGAGACCCAGACGATTGGGTGTATAGCACTGCCTCCGGAGGCCACACAAAGCAATTACACTAAAAAGTGTAAGGCCCCTCCCCTTCTGGCTATACACCCCCAGTGGGATCACTGGCTCACCAGTTTTCGGCTTTGTGCGAAGGAGGTCAGACATCCACGCATAGCTCCACTGTTTAGTCAGCAGTAGCTGCTGACTATATCGGATGGAAGAAAAGTGGGCCCATATAGGGCCCCCAGCATGCTCCCTTCTCGCCCCACTGGTGGTTTGTAAGGTTGAGGTACCTATTGCTGGTACGGCGGCTGGAGCCCACATGCTGTTTTCCTTCCCCATCCCCCTGAGGGGCTCTGAGGAAGTGGGATCTTACCGGCCCCAAAGCCCTGAGGCCGGGCTCCATCCACAGACCCATTGAACCTGCTGGATGTGGAGCGGGAGTGCCGTTCAGGGACATGGCCCTGCACCATTCAGGTACTCTGTGTCCCCGTACACACAGGCACAGCACACTCCAGACTTGCTGGGTGTGCTAGTGCGCCGGGGACAGTAAAGGGTTACAGTCACTGCAGCCTAGCTGAGTGACTTTATTTATTGGGAACTACCGCGCCGGACGCTCCGGGAGCGGCGGCGCGGCTGGGACTTGTAGTGCGCCGGGGACTTAGCGCCGACCGCGCTTTTACGGCGGCGGCGCTCATAAATCCAGTCCCCGGCTTTTGCGGCCTAGCTCAGCTTCGTTCCCGCCCCCCACCCTGTCAATCAGGGTAGGGGAGAGACGCTGTACAATCAGCAGCGCCGAGGGCTGGAGCCTTATTTACATGCTCCAGCCCTCTCACTAGACACTGTGGGACGCCGGTTTCCCGCTCTGACTAGGGGCACGCCTACGGCCCGCCCCTACTCACACGAGCTGGAGAAGACGCCGGCAGCCATTCCTGCAGCCCGAGCTGAGAGAACGGACTCTGGGCAACCAACAGGAATAGGGCGACCACACACCCGCTTATAGGCGGGCGGTAAGCGGGCACCTGGGGTGCTGACACTAAATACCGCAGTTTGTCTATTTGTATTTAAGTGCACTGCATAGGTCGCTATTTCGGGCTATATGCCCTCTTAGATGGCGACACATCAGCAGCAGGAAAGCATGGGTGCTAAGGCACAGGCTTTCTATGCTGCTTGTATTGTACGTACTGAAGTGTTCATGTGTATTTATGCTTGTATGCTATACACTGCACTGTACGGTCACTAGTCTTGGCTATATTCGCCATAGAACGGCTAGACTACAGCAGCAGAAAAGCAAGGGTGCTGGGGCACAGGTTTTTTTCTATGCTGCGTGTATTGCAGGGGTTGCAGTGTTCATTTGTACTTATGCTTGTATGCTATACATTGCACTGTATGGTCGCTATTCTGGGCTATGTTCCCCTAGATGGCTAGTCTACAGCAGCAGAAAAGCAGGCTTTCTATGCTGCTTGTATTGCATGTGCTGCTGTGTTCATTTGTACTTTATGCTTGTATGCTATACATTGCACTGTACGGTCGCCATTCTTGGCTCTATAAGTCGGCAGCAGCATATAAGCTACACGGGCTTTCGATGCTGTTTTTACTGCATGTGATACTGTTCCACGGCACATTGTGTGCAATGCTCCCCTGTAGCACTTGGTCAGCCGGGGTCTCTACTTGACGTGGCCAAGAGAATCACCTCTCAACCCTGTCCATGGACAGGGACGGAGTTGCAATGGAATAGAGACTTGCAGTCCGGACAGGGCATGGGCAATCTGGATCATTGCTCCCTGGCCACCCTCATTTGGAATAGAATCGGTGCTCCGGGGGGGGGGGTCCCAGGAGCCTCTCTGTATGATGAGGCAGACGTAGCTCATCAGGACTTTGATCCTGACACCGCTCTCACTCCGGATACACCGGATGGTGACGCCATAAGGAATGATCCTATAGCGTCCATCAATGGAATGTTGGATCTTTTCTCCCTCAGCTCCCCCAGCGGAGGAGTCAGCTTCACAGCAGGAGAAGTCCCATTTCAGTAGCTCAAACGTATATTGAGTATTGTTCTGACCACGCTGACTTCAGAGAAGCAGTCCAGGAACACCACGCTTCCCAGATAAGCGTTTTCTCCAAACGTATTAAGGATACACGTTATCAGTTTCCCCCTGACGTGGTCAAGCGTTGGACCCAGGGTCCAAAGGTGGATCCCCCAATCTCCAGGCTTGCGGCTAGAGCCATAGTTGCAGTGGAGATGGGACTTCACTTACAGATGCCATTGACAGGCAGATGGACTCTGGTTGAAATCTGTCTATGAGGCTATCGGCGTGTCGGTTGCTCCGGCATTCACAGCCGTATGGGCACCCTAAGCTTTTCAGCTGTGCTTGCGCAGCTGGTCTTGAGCACATGTACATCTGTGCCGCAGGGGGTGTCCTTAACCTCGCAATGTCTGCATTGCGACTTACCCTATTATTACTGTCCTGGAGGGACAGTCGAGGTTTCGGTCCTTCCCAGGCTCGGGCAGGTCCCAATTGTCCTCGTCCAAAAGGGCTGAAAAGCCTCAGAGGGGCTCAGCTTCCGGCCAGGCTCAATCACGCCCAAGGAAGGCAGCCGCAGGAACCGCTACCAAGGCGGTCTCCTCATGACTCTCAGCTCTCTCATCTCTCCGCATCCGCGGTTGATGGCAGGCTCGCTCGCCTTTGGCGACATTTAGCTGCCACAGGTCACAGACCGGTGGGTGAGGGACAGTGTGCCCACGTGCACAGGACAGAGTTCTGGTCTCGTCCTCCGACTCGATTCTTCAGAACGTCCCCACCTCCCCACCGAGCAGATGCTCTTCTGCAGGCAGAAGGAGTGGTAATCCCGGTTCCTCTTCAGGAACAAGACACGGTTTTCCTCCTATCTGGTTGTGGTGCCAAAAAAGGATGGCTCTTCCCGTTCCGTTCTGGACCTAAAACTGCTCAACAAGCACGTGGACGCCAGGCGGTTCCGGATGATACCCTCCGCTCCGTCATTGCCTCAATGTCTCAAGGAAATTTCCTAGCATCAATAGACATCAAAGATGCTTATTTCCACGTGCCGATTGCTACGGAGCACCAACGCTTTCTGCGCTTCGTGATAGGAGACGAACATCTTCAGTTCGTGGCTCTGCCATTTGGTCTGGCGACAGCCCCCCGGGTGTTCACCAAGATCATGGCAGCAGTGGTAGCAGTCTTGCACTCACAGGGACACTCTGTGATCCCTTACTTGGACGATCTACTTGTCAAGGCACCCTCTCAAGAGGCATGCCAACTCAGCCTGAATGTTGCGCTGGAGACTCTCCAGACGTTCGGGTGGATCATCACCTTCTCAAAGTCAAATCTGTCAGGATCCAATCACTAACGTATCTTGGCATGGAGTTTCATATCCTCTCAGCGGTAGTGAAGCTCCCGCTGGACAAGCAGCGGTCACTACAGACTGGGGTGCGGACTTTCCTTCAGGGTCAGTCGCACTCCTTAAGACGCCTCATGCACTTCCTCGGGAAGATGGTGGCGGCAATGGAGGCGGTTCCGTTTGCGCAGTTTCATCTGCGTCCACTTCAATGGGACATTCTCCGCCAATGGGACGGGAAGTCGACATCCCTGAACAGGAAAGTGTCCCTTTCACAGACGGCAAGGACTCTCTGCAATGGTGGCTTCTTCCCACCTCATTATCACAGGGAAGATCCTTCCTACCACCGTCTTGGGCGGTGGTCACGACAGACGCGAGTCTGTCAGGGTGGGGAGCAGGCTTTCTCCACCACAGGGCTCAGGGTACGTGGACTCAACAGGAGTTCACCCCTCAGATCAATGTTCTGGAAATCAGAGCAGTGTATCTTGCCCTACTAGCCTTCCAGCAGTGGCTGGAAGGAAGGCAGATCCGAATTCAGTCGGACAACTCCACAGTGGGGGCATACATCAACCACCAAGGAGGGACACGCAGTCGGCAAGCCTTCCAGGAAGTCCGGCGGATTCTGATGTGGGTGGAAGCCACGGCCTCCACCATATCCGCGGTTCACATCCCCGGCGTAGAAAACTGGGAAGCAGACTTCTTCAGTCGCCAGGGCATGGACGCAGGGGAATGGTCCCTTCACCCAGACGTGTTTCAGGAAATCTGTCGCCGCTGGGGGGTGCCGGACGTCGACCTAATGGCATCACGGCACAACAACAAGGTCCCAACCTTCATGGCACGGTCTCGCGATCAAAGAACGCTGGCGGCAGACGCCTTAGTGCAAGATTGGTCGCAGTTTCGGCTCCCTTATGTGTTTCCACCTCTGGCACTCTTGCCCAGAGTGCTACGCAAGATCAGATCCGACTGCAGCCGCGTCATACTCGTCGCTCCAGACTGGCCGAGGAGGGCGTGGTATCCGGATCTGTGGCATCTCACGGTCGGCCAACCGTGGGTACTACCAGACCGACCAGACTTACTGTCTCAAGGGCCTTTTTTCCATCGGAATTCTGCGGCCCTGAACCTGACTGTGTGGCCATTGAGTCCTGGATCCTAGCGTCTTCAGGCTTACCCCAAGGGGTCGTTGCCACCATGAGACAGGCTAGGAAACCCACGTCTGCTAAGATCTACCACAGAACGTGGAGGATAGTCTTATCCTGGTGCTCTGCTCAGGGAGTGTCTCCCTGGCCATTTGCATTGCCTACCTTTCTTTCTTTCCTGCAATCTGGGTTAGAAAAAGGTTTGTCGCTCGGCTCCCTTAAAGGACAAGTCTCGGCGCTATCCGTCTTTTTTCAGAAGCGTCTAGCTCGACTTTCTAAGGTGCGCACGTTCCTACAGGGGGTTTGCCATATCGTTCCCCCGTACAAGCGGCCGTTAGATCCATGGGATCTGAACAGGGTACTAGTTGCCCTCCAGAAGCCGCCCTTCGAGCCTCTGAGGGAGGTTTCACTTTCTAGACTATCACAGAAAGTGGCTTTTCTGGTAGCGATCACATCTCTTCGGAGAGTGTCTGAGCTAGCAGCGCTGTCATCCAAGGCTCCCTTCCTGGTCTTCCACCAGGACAAGGTAGTGCTGCGCACCATTCAGGAGTTTCTCCCGAAGGTGGTATCCTCTTTTCATCTTAATCAGGATATCTCTTTGCCTTCGTTTTGTCCTCATGCAGTTCATCGGTATGAGAAGGATTTACATTTGTTAGATCTGGTGAGAGCACTCAGAATCTACATTTCCCGCACGGCGCCCCTGCGCCGTTCGGATGCACTCTTTGTCCTTGTCGCTGGTAAGCGCAAAGGGTTGCAGGCTTCTAAGGCCGCCCTGGCTCGATGGATCAAAGAACCAATTCTTGAAGCCTACCGTTCTGCTGGGCTTCCGGTTCCATTAGGGCTGAAGGCCCACTCTACCAGAGCCGTGGGTGCGTCCTGGGCATTGCGACACCAGGCTACGGCTCAACAGGTGTGCCAGGCAGCTACCTGGTCGAGTCTGCACACTTTCACCAAACATTATCAGGTGCATACCTATGCTTCGGCGGACGCCAGCCTAGGTAGAAGAGTCCTGCAGGCGGCAGTTGCCTCCCCGTAGGGGAGGGCTGTCTTGCAGCTCTAACATGAGGTATTTCTTTACCCACCCAGGGACAGCTTTTGGACGTCCCAATCGTCTGGGTCTCCCAATAGAGCGCCGAAGAAGAAGGGAATTTTGTTACTTACCGTAAATTCCTTTTCTTCTAGCTCTTATTGGGAGACCCAGCACCCGCCCTGTTGTCCTTCGGGATTTTTGGTTTGTTTGCGGGTACACATGTTGTTCATGTTGAACGGTTTTCAGTTCTCCGATGTTACTCGGAGTGAATTTGTTTAAACCAGTTATTGGCTTTCCTCCTTCTTGCTTTTGCACTAAAACTGGTGAGCCAGTGATCCCACTGGGGGTGTATAGCCAGAAGGGGAGGGGCCTTACACTTTTTAGTGTAATTGCTTTGTGTGGCCTCCGGAGGCAGTGCTATACACCCAATCGTCTGGGTCTCCCAATAAGAGCTAGAAGAAAAGGAATTTATGGTAAGTAACAAAATTCCCTTCTTTGTTTACTTACCGTAAATTCCTTTTCTTCTAGCTCCAATTGGGAGACCCAGCACCCGCCCCTGTTTTTGTATACACATGTTGTTCATGTTAAATGGTTTCAGTTCTCCGATATTCCTTCGGATTGAATTTACTTTAAACCAGTTTATAATTTTTTCCTCCTTCTGGCTTTTGCACCAAAACTGATGAGCCCGTAGCAGCACGGGGGGTGTATAGGCTGAAGGGGAGGGGCGTTACACTTTTAGTGTAATACTTTGTGTGGCCTCCGGAGGCATAGCTATACACCCAATTGTCTGGGTCTCCCAATTGGAGCTAGAAGAAAAGGAATTTACGGTAAGTAAATAAAATTCCCTTCTTCATAATCGGCAATTATTAATAGAAAATTACAATTGTGGCACCTTCCCTTTAAGTTATGTTCTGTTCTTTTTATTTTTTTATGTAAATAAAAAAAAAAAAAAATTATAAAATGTAACAAGTAGTTTAATTATAAATATTCTGATCAGTTCTGTCCAGGAAGGACATTTTTCTCGGTCGCTCAATTGGGGGACACAATAACCCATGCCACTAGGCGGGTGTAGCCTGCTGAGGAGGAGACAACTTTTTAGTTTCTGACTCCTTTTTGGCAGCAGCGTACACCCCTGGTTTCTTGCGTCCCCCAGTGAAGGCTACGAGGAAGGGTCTTTATGGTGAGTGCTAAAAATCCTCTTTTCTTTTTCAATCAGATCATTCAGGTAGGGATCTTCTACCCCCGTTGGCACGAAGTGGCATGAGGACTTTGGTGATGACCCTGGGAACCCAAAGGGGAGGGCGACAGTGTAGAAAAGGGAAGAAGTCATTGGTGTGATCTGGAAATGGGGATTTGGCAAAACCCACTGAGGATGTCCACAGAAGTGAGAAACCCTCTCCTCGCTCCAGCGATGCGACCACCGATCGTAGGGGTCCAAAATCTTCATACCGGCACAAATCTGAGTCTTTTCCGTCCCTGCGATGGGTTGGATGGAGCCTTTTTTTTTTTTTTTTTTTTGCGCAAAATTAAATGGTGGAATTGTTCTGAGTCGAGAACCAAAACAATTTCTCCGTGGAGTTGGATGATTCGCAAGGTTGCCCTCTCAAAGAAGCCAAGGTAATAAGCCTGCTTGGAGGCAGGGAGGAGAGCGATATCCCATATCTTACGAATGCTACCTCTCTGGCCCTCGCATCGTCCACGGAGGCAAAACCATCTCTGGAAGAGAGATGTCAATCCATCAAAGTAAAAGATCAAGTGGTAGAGAGTACAGAAAACATGTTGATGAGGTCTTAGAGGCGGCAGATGGATTGTGTGGGCCAAGGAGCCTTCTTGTCGTTGCCTGCAGCATCCATACGCTTGCTGAAGAGTCTTTTGGTGGGCGGCTGGTAAGGGTCGACTTGGATGCTGGGTTGGCTGCCAAACTACAAGCCTAAATGGAGCCGAAAACGACCGCTGGGTTCTCGGTCACCCTTTTAAAACAAAAATTAACCCAAGCATTGAAGAGCATGTCAATCATCGTATCCTTCAGGTCACTTAGGGACACCAGGGCAGTGGTTTTAGAGAACCCGAGGATCTTTTATAGGGAGGAGTGGATCATTTAGTAATGAAAAAAGAAAGAAATAACGTGCAAAGTGATGGCTAGATGAAAAAGCACGATTCTTCAAACTCCTTGAATGAAACAAGCGGGTCCGGAGAGGGACTTGGTCACCCTGCTAGAGGAACAAGGGCTGCAGCCTAGCCATGACAATTGCTGGAGACCCGTATGATTTGGCCTCCTGTCGATAAGATGGTGCCGGGGTCAATATAGTGCAGCCTTGTGCAGGAAAGTAGCATGTGTTTTGTACAGAGATTTATGGCGGGGACAGGCTGTCGGCTGCTATGTTTGTCATTGTTAGAATTTGGAAATTCACTGGGGCAATAGAACATCATGGTGCAGTACACACTCCGTAATAAGTATTCTCCCAAAAGATATGCCCTGTCCATGTGATGGGTGATAATTTGCTGATTACTGTTGGACAGACCCCTGAGATCAAAGCTCTGAAACCTCGAGAAGCAGGCTCTACAGCCTCACCTTCAAAGAAGCCCAGACCCATTCATTCTCTATGGGGCTGCCATAAGTAGCAGAACGGAGCACTCAGCAGTGCCATTGTCAACGACTGGGGCACAGTATGCACACCCTCTCCCGTTTAGGACGGGGATGCAGAGCCCTGTCCTTGGGGTTTCAGTGCCCCGATCTCGATCACTGGGGTTCCCGGCAAGTTATTGGCTATCTTATAAACCAGAACTAGACTTTGTTTGGGGAAGGGGGGGGGGGGGGATGCTCAAAGATGCATTAATGTGTTACTTAAGGTATTTTATAGGTGAAGGTTTGTTACCTTTTTTTTTTGTTTTATGTTTTTTTTCTTCTCCAGTATCTACAGGCAAATGGTAACAACTGGCGTTGGTTTGATGACAGATCCGGCCGTTGGTGCAGCTACAGTGCCAGCAACAACAGCACTATTGATGCCGCGTGGAAAGCCGGAGAGACTTGTGTTCGATTTACAGCAGGTCGCAGGAGATACACCGTACAGTTTACCACCATGGTCCAGGTACCGTATTTTTCAGATTATAAGACACACTTTTTACCGGGGATGGTGGAGAGAGGTCGCAGGAGCAATGTTGCGGGTGCTGGGCTATGCTGGGGCCGCGGGCCGAGGTGGGCTGTGCTGGGGCCGCGGGCCGAGGTGGGCTGTGCTGGGGCCGCGGGCCGAGGTGGGCTGTGCTGGGGGCCGCGGGCCGAGGGGGGCTGTGCTGGGGCCGCGGGCCGAGGGGGGCTGTGCTGGGGCCGCGGGCCGAGGGGGGCTGTGCTGGGGCCGCGGGCCGAGGGGGGCTGTGCTGGGGCCGCGGGCCGAGGGGGGCTGTGCTGGGGCCGCGGGCCGAGGGGGGCCGCTGGCACCATCCTAAAATGTTGGCAGTGTAGACTTCAAATTAATGGCGCCTGGAGTCGGCGCATGCGCAGAGGGAGCTCTCGGCTGAAGATCTCATCTGCGCGTTCACCACCTCCGGGCATCATTTTTCTTAATTCCGCTTCTGGGAGAGCAGTGGCCCAGAGGCGGGCGTGTGCGTAGATGAGATCTTGGGCTGATAGCTCCATCTGCGCACGTGCAGACTCCGGGCGCAATTATTTGAAGTTCGCACCGCCGACCTTTTCAGGATGGCACCCACAGGCCCTGCACAGCACAGTGCTTTCAGCCTGCAGCTCCAGCACAGCCCCAGCAGCATCGACCCTGTCTTCTGTGACCCCCGCTCTACCACCGCTGCAGGCCGGATTGTAAGACTCACCCCATTTTCTTCTTCTAAATTTGGAGCTAGTCTTGTAATCTAGTGAGTCTTATAAACCGAAAAATACGGTAATTGTCACACGTCCCTTTAGCCCATCAGGCGATACACCGTACTGTTTCCCACCTTGGTCCTGGGATTGGTCACACACGTCCCTTGAATCCATCACTTTAGGATTTGGTAATAGAGGCCTGTAATTTAGATGCAGATTCTGTTCTGCCCCTATATAAGGTGATCAATACACATTACTTGTACTGTTGTAGGTAAATGAAGAGACCGGCAATCGCCGCCCTGTGATGCTGACTTTGCTACGAGTCCCACGATTACTTAAAAGTGGCAAGAACGGAAACGGGCAAGAATTGGAGAAGACCTTAGAGGAAGGCAAAGAAATTGAAACCAAGCAAAAGGAGGAGAAGTTGCCAGGTATGTGCCAATTTATTATATGATATAATGTAATATATTTATTATATATATATATATATATATATATAATATTTTTATATATTTTATTTTTTTTATATATATACAGTGCCTACAAGTAGTATTCAACCCCCTGCATATTTAGCAGGTTTGATAAGATGCAAATAAGTTGAGCCTGCAAACTTCAAACAAGAGCAGGATTTATTAACAGATGCATAAATCTTACAAACCAACAAGTTATGTTGCTCAGTTAAATTTTAATAAATTTTCAACATAAAAGTGTGGGTCAATTATTATTCAACCCCTAGGTTTAATATTTTGTGGAATAACCCTTGTTTGCAATCACAGCTAATAATCGTCTTTTATAAGACCTGATCAGGCCGGCACAGGTCTCTGGAGTTACCTTGGCCCACTCCTCCATGCAGATGTTCTCCAAGTTATCTAGGTTCTTTGGGTGTCTCATGTGGACTTTAATCTTGAGCTCCTTCCACAAGTTTTCAATTGGGTTAAGGTCAGGAGACTGACTAGGCCACTGCAACATGTTGATTTTTTTCCCTCTTGAACCAGGCCTTGGTTTTCTTGGCTGTGTGCTTTGGGTCGTTGTCTTGTTGGAAGATGAAATGACGATCCATCTTAAGATCCTTGATGGAGGAGCGGAGGTTCTTGGCCAAAATCTCCAGGTAGGCCGTGCTATCCATCTTCCCATGGATGCGGACCAGATGGCCAGGCCCCTTGGCTGAGAAACAGCCCCACAGCATGATGCTGCCACCACCATGCTTGACTGTAGGGATGGTATTCTTGTGGTCGTATGCAGTGCCATCCAGTCTCCAAACGTCACGTGTGTGGTTGGCACCAAAGATCTCGATCTTGGTCTCATCAGACCAGAGAACCTTGAACCAGTCTGTCTCAGAGTCCTCCAAGTGATCATGAGCAAACTGTAGACGAGCCTTGATATGACGCTTTGAAAGTAAAGGTACCTTACGGGCTCGTCTGGAACGGAGACCATTGCGGTGGAGTACGCTACTTATGGTATTGACTGAAACCAATGTCCCCACTGCCATGAGATCTTCCCGGAGCTCCTTCCTTGTTGTCCTTGGGTTAGCCTTGACTCTTCGGACAAGCCTGGCCTCGGCACGGGTGGAAACTTTCAAAGGCTGTCCAGGCCGTGAAAGGCTAACAGTAGTTCCATAAGCCTTCCACTTCCGGATGATGCTCCCAACAGTGGAGACAGGTAGGCCCAACTCTTTGGAAAGGGTTTTGTACCCCTTACCAGCCTTAAGACCCTTCACGATCTGGTCTCTGATGGCCTTGGAATGCTCCTTTGTCTTTCCCATGTTGACCATGTATGAGTGCTATTCACAAGTTTGGGGAGGGTCTTAATTAGTCAGAAAAGGCTGGAAAAAGAGATAATTAATCCAAACATGTGAAGCTCATTGTTCTTTGTGCCTGAAATACTTCTTAATACTTTAGGGGAACCAAACAGAATTCTGGTGGTTTGAGGGGTTGAATAATAAATGACCCTCTGAATAAACTTTTCACAATTTAAAAAAAAAAAAAAGAAATAACATTCTTTTTCTTCGGCGCACCATTGGGAGACCCAGACGATTGGGTGTATAGCACTGCCTCCGGAGGCCACACAAAGCATTACACTAAAAAGTGTAAGGCCCCTCCCCTTCTGGCTATACACCCCCCGTGGGATCACGGGCTGCTCAGTTTTCAAGCTTTGTGCGAAGGAGGTCAGACATCCACGCATAGCTCCACTGTTTAGTCAGCAGTAGCTGCTGACTATATCGGATGGAAGAAAAGAGGGCCCATATAGGGCCCCCAGCATGCTCCCTTCTCACCCCATTCCTATTGGCGGTGTTTGTTAAGGTTGAGGTACCCATTGCGGGTACGGAGGCTGGAGCCCACATGCTGCTTTCCTTCCCCATCCCCCTGAGGGGCTCTGAGGAAGTGGGATCTTACCGGCCCCCCAAGCCCTGAGGCCGGGCTCCATCCACAGACCCGTAGTACCTGCTGGATACGGAGCTGGGTGCCGTTCAGGGACAAGGCCCTGCAACATTCAGGTACTCTGTGTCCCCGTATGGACAGGCCGCGCACACTCCAGACTTGCTGGGTGTGCTAGTGCGCCGGGGACAGTAGCGCTGTGCGCTGGGGTTATAGTCACTGCAGTTTCTCTGAGTGACTTCATGTGTTGGGGACTGCCGCGCCGGCCGCCCCTGGAGCGGCGGCGCGGCTGAGACTTGTAGTGCGCCGGGGACTTAGCGCCGACCGTGCTTTTACGACGGCGTCGCTTATAAATTTAGTCCCCGGCTTTTGCGGCCTAGCTCCGCTTCGTTCCCGCCCCCACCCTGTCAATCAGGGCAAGGGAGAGACTCTGTACGATGGTCAGCGCCGAGGGCTGAGTCTTATTTACATACTCCAGCCCTCTCACTGAGCACAGTGGGACGCAGGTTTCCCGCTCTTTGTCTGCACACGCCCAGGGCCCGCCCCTCTCCATAGGACGCCGGCAGCCATTCCTACATGCAGTCTGGCTGGAGAACGGACACAGGCTCTGGGGGACCCAGACAAGGGATTTCTGGCGACCACACACCCGCGTTAAGCGGGCGGTAAGCAGCACTTTAGTGCTGGCCCCACTAGTGCCACAGTGTTATATTGGTGTATGTTTTTCTCTATACCATATATATATATATATATATTGCACTGTAAGGTCGCTTCTTGGCTGTATACCCTATATTGCTCTGAGGAGACGACAAACATGAGGTATTTCTTTACCCACCCAGGGACAGCTTTTGGACGTCCCAATCGTCTGGGTCTCCCAATGGAGCGCCGAAGAAGAAGGGAATTTTGTTACTTACCGTAAATTCCTTTTCTTCTAGCTCCTATTGGGAGACCCAGCACCCGCCCTGTTGTCCTTCGGGATTTTTGGTTGTTTTCGGGTACACATGTTGTTCATGTTAAATGGTTTTCAGTTCTCCGATGTTACTTCGGAGTGAATTTGTTTTAAACCAGTTATTGGCTTTCCTCCTTCTTGCTTTGGCACTAAAACTGAGAGCCCGTGATCCCACGGGGGGTGTATAGCCAGAAGGGGAGGGGCCTTACACTTTTTAGTGTAATGCTTTGTGTGGCCTCCGGAGGCAGTGCTATACACCCAATCGTCTGGGTCTCCCAATAGGAGCTAGAAGAAAAGGAATTTACGGTAAGTAACAAAATTCCCTTCTTCTTCTAGCTCCAATTGGGAGACCCAGCACCCGCCCTGTTTCCTTCGGGATTTTTGGTTGTTTCGGGTACACATGTTGTTCATGTTGAACGGTTTTCAGTTCTCCGATGTTCCTTCGGATTGAATTTGTTTAACCAGTTATTGGCTTTCCTCCTTCTTGCTTTTGCACTAAAACTGAGAGCCCGTGATCCCACGGGGGGTGTATATGCAGAAGGGGAGGGGCCTTACACTTTTTAGTGTAATACTTTGTGTGGCCTCCGGAGGCAGTAGCTATACACCCAATCGTCTGGGTCTCCCAATTGGAGCTAGAAGAAAAGGAATTTACGGTAAGTAACAAAATTCCCTTCTTCTTTGTCGCTCCATTGGGAGACCCAGACAATTGGGTGTATAGCTTCTGCCTCCGGAGGCCACACAAAGTATTACACTTTTTAAAAAAGTGTAACCCCTCCCCTCTGCCTATACACCCTCACGTGGATCACGGGCTCCTCAGTTTTATGCTTTGTGTGGAAGGAGGCACACATCCACTCATAGAAACAAAAAAAAAAAAAAAGATTTCTCATACATAGTATGACGGATGGAAGAAAAGAGGTCCCCTATGGGGTCCCCGGCATGCTCCCTTCTCACCCCACTATGTCGGCGGTGTTAAAGTTGAAGTACCCATTGCGGGTACAAAGGCTGGAGCCACATGCCGTCTCCTTCACCATCCCTTATGCGGCTCTGGGAGAAGTGGGAGCCTCACCGGTCATTCACCTGCTGAGACCGTGCTCCATCCGCAGCCCCTGGTGGAACCTGCTGGACCGGAGCGTTTTCATCCCCAGGGACCGGGCCCTGCACCTTCAAGGTACTCTGTGTCCCCATGGGGGGACGGTACAGGGAGAGAGGTCGCCTTTCTCCCCAGTAGCGCCGTCCGTTGTTTTTTTCATCGGACTTCCGCGCTGGCCGTGCCTGCTTGTCGGGCACGGCCTTAAATTTAGTCCCCGGCTTCATCGGGGCCTAGTCGCGAAAAATCCAGCCCCCGGGCCTGCTTGTCAGGGGTAAGGGCGGGATTACCGACAGAGGGCTGGAGCATCTTTGCATGTCTCCCCTCTCATGGACCACTATGGGGCCTCCAGATTCCCGCCGCCGCCCATGGCTCCACTCCCCCCCTTGAGAGCTCCGGCGGCCATGTTTGGCATTCTGCCGGTGTATGCTGCAGCTGCACAGCGCTACAGCTCCGGGGGACCCACGACAGGGAATCTGATGGACACCAGCGGTTGGTAAGCCACACCGGATATATATATAGATATATATAGATATATATAGATATATATATATATATATATAGATATATATAGATATAGATAGATATAGATAGATATAGATAGATATAGATAGATATAGATAGATATAGATAGATATAGATAGATATAGATAGATATAGATAGATATAGATAGATATAGATAGATATATATAGATATAGATAGATATAATTTTCATATTCGGAACGGCTTTTTAACCCTTTCCCATATACCCTCAGTGGTCGCTCTCCTAAGGGACACTTATTGCTTACAGCATGTCGTCCACAAGGAGCAAAGCCCCTAAGGCACAGGTTTTTTTTCGCGGCCTGTACCTCTTGTGGGGCTATGTTGCCTGCGGGATATACCTACCCTCACTGTGATCAATGCTCGACTCCTGCCACGCTTGCTCAGCCGGAGCCTAGGGCACTTGTGGGCCCCTCGGCTCATGTAGATCCCCCTGCTCCTCCTGAGCAGGCTGCAGGGACAGAGTCACCGTCATTGGCCTCTTTCGCTGAGAAACTCTGTCACTTTCTCAATCCATTGCACAGTCTATGGACAAATGGTCATCTAAGCTCCTTGAGGCATTGCAGTCCAGACCGGGCTCTTCACAGGCCCCGGCCCCTGTTAGTTTGTCTCCTCCAGGGCCTTCTCGGTCCGCGCCGCAGCGCGCTCCCAGGATAGCCCCTAGGTCCCAGGCGGAGGACTTCTGCCCGGATCGCAGTCCCAGACCGGCTAAGCGGCCTCGCTGGGACTCTTCCCCGGCCTCCTCACGCTGCTCTGGATCTCAGCTGGAGGACTCTCAGGATGACGAGGCGGACGTGGGAGCTCAGGGCTCTGACCCTGACTTCGCCCTCAACCTTGATACCCCTGAGGGGGACGCTTTAGTAAATGATCTTATCTCGTCCATCAACCAGGTGTTGGATCTCTCTCCCCCGCCTCCACCTGTAGAGGAGCCGGCTTCTCAGCAGGAGAAACACCAATTTCGATTCCCCAAACGTACGCGCAATACGTTCTTTGATCACTCTAACTTCAGGGACGCTGTCCAGAAGCCCAGAGCGGTCCCGGACAAGCGTTTTGCTAAAAGGCACTCTGACACGCGTTATCCCTTTCCACCTGAAGTCGTTAAGGGCTGGGCGCACTCACCCAAGGTGGATCCGCCAGTCTCTAGATTGGCTGCTAGGTCCGTTGTGTCTGTTGCCGATGGCTCATCCCTGAAGGATGCCACTGACAGACAGAGCTCTTGAAGTCTATTTATGAGGCCACGGGCACGTCTTTTGCCCCGGCCTTTGCGGCTGTGTGGGCTCTCCAAGCAATCTCGGCATGTCTGACTGAGATTAATGCTGTCACGCGGATTTCTGCTCCGCATGTGTCTTCCTTGACCTCTCAGGCATCAGCATTTTCGTCCTACGCCATGAACGCCGTCCTGGACTCTGCTAGCCGTACGGCTGTAGCATCCGCTAACTCCATGGCAGTCCGCAGGGCCATGTGGCTGCGCGAATGGAAAGCAGACTCTGCTTCCAAAAGGTTCTTAACTGGTTTGCCTTTTTCTGGCGACCGTTTGTTTGGCGAACGATTGGATGAGATTATTAAGGAATCCTCGGGAAAGGACTCCTCCTTACCCCAGTCCAAACCTAAGAGACCTCAGCAGAGAAAAATCCAATCGAGGTTTCGGTCCTTTCGTCCCTCCGCCAAGCCCCAATCCTCTTCGTCCAACCGGCCGGAGAAAGGCCAGAGGAACTCCTATGCGTGGCGGTCCAAGTCACGCCCCCAAAAGGCCGCAGGAGGCACTGCCTCCAAGACGGCCTCCTCATGACTCTCGGCCTCATCTAGCCACATCCTCGGTCGGTGGCAGGCTCTCCCGCTTTGGCGACGCCTGGTGGCCACACGTTCAAGACCGATGGGTGAGAGACATTCTGTCTCATGGTTACAGGATAGAGTTCAGCTCTCGACCTACGGCTTGTTTTTTCAGAACCTCCCCACCCCCCGCACAGGCAGACGCACTGTTTCAGGCGGTGGACGCTCTAAAGATGGAAGGAGTTGTGATTCCCGTTCCCCTTCAGGAACGTTGGTCGCGGATTTTACTCCAACTTGTTCGTGGTGCCAAAAAAGGACGGGTCTTTCCGTCCCGTTCTGGACCTCAAGCTGCTCAACAGACATGTGAGCACCAGACTGTTTCGGATGGAATCTCTCCGCTCGGTCATCGCCTCGATGTCACAAGGAGACTTCCTAGCATCGATCGACATCAAGGATGCTTATCTCCATGTGCCGATCGCACCCGAACATCAACGTTTCCTGCGTTTCGCCATCGGGGACGAACACCTCCAGTTCGTCGCATTGCCCTTCGGCCTGGCGACAGCCCCACGGGTCTTCACCAAAGTCATGGCATCCGTCGTGGCGGTCCTGCACTCTCAGGGCCACTCGGTAATCCCATACTTGGACGATCTCCTAGTCAGGGCCCCTTCTCGGGTGGCGTGTCAACGAAGTCTTACCGTCACTCTGGCGACTCTCCAGCAGTTCGGGTGGATCATCAATTTCCCGAAATCCAAGTTGATGCCGACCCAATCACTGACTTACCTCGGGGTGGAGTTTCATACCCTTCCAGCGTTAGTCAAGCTACCGCGGCACAAACAGCTTTCTCTGCAGGCGGGGGTGCAGTCACTTCTTCGGAGTCAGTCACACCCCTTAAGGCGCCTCATGCACTTCCTGGGGAAGATGGTTGCAGCTATGGAGGCAGTGCCGTTCGCGCAATTCCATCTACGGCCACTCCAATGGGACATTCTTTGCAAATGGGACAAGAGTTCGGCTTCCCTCGACAAGAACATCTCTTTCACTTGCAACCAAAACATCACTTCAGTGGTGGCTCCTACCCACATCTCTGTCTCGGGGAAAATCCTTCCTCCCCCCAACCTGGGCCGTGGTCACCATGGACGCGAGCCTGTCAGGTTGGGGAGCGGTTTTTCTCCACCACAGGGCTCAAGGAACCTGGACTCCAATAGAATCGTCCCTTCAGATCAATATCCTGGAGATAAGGGCAGTATATCTAGCCCTATTGGCTTTCCATCGGTGGCTGGAGGGGAGGCAGATCCGAATCCAGTCGGACAACGCCACTGCCGTCGCCTACATCAACCACCAAGGCGGCACTCGCAGTCGTCAAGCCTTCCAGGAAGTCCGGCGGATTCTGCAGTGGGTGGAAGTCACAGGCTCCACCATCTCCGCAGTTCACATCCTGGGCGTGGAAAACTGGGAAGCAGATTTTCTCAGTCGTCAGGGCATGGACGCGGGGGAATGGTCTCTTCACCCAGACGTGTTTCGAGAGATCTGTCGCCGCTGGGGAACGCCGGACGTCGATCTCATGGCGTCACGACACAACAACAAGGTCCCGGCCTTCATGGCACGGTCTCAGGATCACAGAGCTCTGGCAGCGGACGCTCTGGTCCAGGATTGGTCGCAGTTTCGACTGCCATATGTTTCCCTCTCTGGCGATGCTGCCCAGAGTAATACGCAAGATCCGGTCCGACTGCCGTCGCGCCATTCTCGTCGCTCCAGACTGGCCGAGGCGGTCGTGGTATCCGGATCTGTGGCATCTCACGGTGGGTCAACCGTGGGCGCTTCCAGACCGCCCAGACTTGCTGTCACAAGGCCCGTTTTTCCATCTGAATTCTGTGGCCCTCAACCTGACTGTGTGGCCATTGAGTCCTGGCTCCTAGCGTCTTCAGGATTATCTCAGGATGTCATTGCCACCATGAGACAAGCCAGGAAGCCTACGTCCGCCAAAATCTATTACAGGTCTTGGCAAATCTTCTTATCCTGGTGCTCTGATAACGGTTTTCCTCCATGGCCATTTGCTTTACCCACATTTCTTTCATTCCTACAATCTGGAATGGACAAGGGTTTGTCCCTCGGCTCTCTCAAGGGCCAAGTGTCGGCGCTCTCCGTGTTTTTTCAAAAGCGTCTAGCCAGGCTTCCGCAGCTCCGCACGTTCCTGCAGGGGTTTTGCCACATGGTCCCACCTTACAAACGTCCGTTGGAACCTTGGGATCTTAACAGGGTCCTGACGGCTCTTCAAAAGCCGCCTTTTGAGCCGCTGCGGGATGTCTCTCTCTCCCGTCTTTCTCAGAAGGTGGCCTTCCTGGTGGCGGTCACATCACTTCGGAGAGTGTCTGAGCTTGCAGCGCTATCATGCAAAGCCCCCTTCCTGGTTTTTCACCAGGATAAGGTGGTTTTGCGTCCTGTCCCGGAATTTCTCCCTAAGGTGGTATCCCCTTTTCATCTAAATCAGGATATCTCCTTGCCTTCGTTTTGCCCTAATCCAATTCACCAGTGTGAAAAGGATTTGCACTCTTTGGATCTAGTGAGAGCACTCCGGTTCTATGTGTCTCGCACGGGGCCCCTGCGCCGTTCAGACGTGCTCTTTGTCCTTGTCGCTGGCCAGCGTAAGGGCTCTTAGGCCTCCAAGTCAACCTTGGCTCGGTGGATCAAGGAACCGATTCTCGAGGCCTTCCGTTCTTCTGGGCTTCCACTTCCTTCAGGGTTGAAAGCCCATTCTACCAGAGCCGTAGGTGCGTCCTGGGCTTTGCGGCACCGGGCGACGGCTCAGCAGGTGTGTCAGGCAGCTACGTGGTCTAGTCTGCACACTTTCACGAAGCACTATCAAGTGCATGCCTATGCTTCGGCAGACGCCAGTCTAGGTAGGCGAGTCCTCCAGGCGGCGGTTGCCCACCTGTAAGAGGGGGCCGTTTTCGGCTCCTTTTATTAAAGTATTCTTTTACCCACCCAGGGACTGCTCTTGGACGTCCCAATTGTCTGGGTCTCCCAATGGAGCGACAAAGAAAAAGGGAATTTCTTTGTCGCTCCATTGGGAGACCCAGACAATTGGGTGTATAGCTTCTGCCTCC
Organism: Anomaloglossus baeobatrachus; assembly: GCF_048569485.1. NCBI lineage: Eukaryota > Metazoa > Chordata > Amphibia > Anura > Aromobatidae > Anomaloglossus > Anomaloglossus baeobatrachus. The sequence continues at coordinate 199,403,130 of NC_134361.1, forward strand.
GGAGGCCACACAAAGTATTACACTTTAAAAAGTGTAACCCCTCCCCTCTGCCTATACACCCTCCCGTGCATCACGGGCTCCTCAGTTTTATGCTTTGTGTGGAAGGAGGCACACATCCACTCATGCATTCTCATATTAGTTATATCGGTTGGAAGAAAAGTGGGCCCCCGGCATGTTCCCTTCTCACCCCACTACGTCGGCGGTGCTGTTAAGGTTGAGGTACCCATTGCGGGTACAAAGGCCGGAGCCTCATGCCGTTTTCCTTCACCATCCCTTAGCGGCTCTGGGAGAAGTGGGATCCTGACCGGTCATCCATTTACTGGGACCGTGCTCCCTCCGCAGCCCCTGTGGGAATCTGCCGGACAGGAGTCTATTCATCCTCAGGGACCGGGCCCTGCATCTCTAAGGTACTCTGTGTCCCCATGGGGGCTGTGCATGGAGCGCCTTCTTCCCGGACGCTGCAGCAGCTGCTGATTAGTGAAGACCGGCGGACTTCCGCGCCGACCGCGCCTGCTTGTCGGCCGCGGTCTTAAATTTAGTCCCCGGCTTCATTGCGGCCTAGTAGCAAAACTCCCGCCCCCGGGCCTGCCTGTCAGGGGTAAGGGCGGGACTGCCGACCTGACGTCGGATGTGAGGGCCGGAGCATCCTGTATGTTTCCTCCCCCCTCACTGATCACTGTGGGGACCCCAGATTCCCGCACTTTTCTAGCGCCGCCCACGGCTCCACTCCTCCCCAGAGAGCTCCGGCAGCCATGTTTTTGGCATTCTGCCGGTGGAGGATTACCAGAAAGAGCTCTGCAACTCTGGGAGACCTAAGGCAGGGAATCTGGAGGACACACACCGCTTTTTAGCGGTCGGTAAGCCACACCGGTCACCCGGTGCTGGTCCCCTTAGGGTGCCGGAATAGATACGTATTCTATATATATATATATATTTCTGTTCGGTCGGGCTGTATACCCTTTCCCATATACCCTCAGTGATCACTCTCCTAGGAGACAACAGCATGTCGTCCACAAGGAGCAAGGGTGCTAAGGCACAGGGGTTTTTTTGCGACCTGTACCTCTTGTGCGGCTATGTTACCTGCGGGTTCCACCTACCCTCACTGTGAGCAATGCTCGACCCCTGTTTTGCTTGCTCAGCCGGAGCCTCGGTCACTAGTGGGCCCCTCGGCTCAGGTAGACCCCCCTGCTCCTCCTGTCCAGGCGGCAGGGACAGAGTTTTCCGTTTTTGCTGATAAACTCTGAGTCACTTTCTCAATCCATGGCTCAGTCTATGGACAAATGGTCTGCCAAGCTGCTAGAAGCTTTGCAGTCCAGACCGGTCCTTACACAGGCCCCGGGCCCTGTTGGATCGTCGCCTCCAGGCCCCTCTCGGTCTGCGCCGCAGCGCGCTCTCAGGGGGGGCCCTAGGTCTCACGTGGAGGACTCCTGCCCGGACCACAGTCCCAGACCGGCTAAGCGGGCTCGCTGGGAATCTTCCCCGACTTCTTCACGCTGCTCGGGTTCCTAGCTTGAGGACTTTATGGAGGACGAGGCGGACGTCGCAGCTCAGGGCTCTGACCCTGACGTTGCTCTCAATCTTGATACACCTGAAGGGGACGCCTTAGTGAATGATCTTATCTCGTCCATCAACCAGGTGTTAGATATATCTCCCCCGCCTCCTCCTGTAGAGGAGTCGACTTCTCAGCAGGAGAAACACCAGTTTCGGTTCCCTAAACGTACACGGAGTGCGTTTTTTGATCACTCTAACTTCAGAGATGCTGTCCAGAAGCCCAGAGCGGCTCCGGACAAGCGCTTTACTAAGCGCCTTACTGACACACATTACCCCTTCCCCTCTGACGTAGTTAAGGGTTGGGCTCAATGTCCCAAGGTGGATCCTCCAGTCTCTAGATTGGCGGCTAGATCTGTGGTATCGGTTGCACATGGCTCATCGCTAGAAGATGCCACTGACAGGCAGATAGAGCTCCTGGTGAAATCCATCTATGAAGCCACGGGCGTGTCTTTTGCCCCGGCTTTTGCAGCCGTGTGGGCACTTCAAGCTATCTCAGCTTGTCTGGCTGAGATTAATGCGGTCACACGTAATTCTGCTCCGCAGTTTGCGTCTTTGACTTCTCAGGCGTCATCTTTTTCTTCCTACGCCATGAACGCAGTCCTAGACTCTGCTAGCCGTACAGCGGTGGCATCCGCTAATTCTGTGGCAGTCCGCAGGGCCATGTGGCTGCGCGAATGGAAGGCAGACTCGGCTTCCAAGAGGTTCTTAACCGGTTTGCCGTTTTCTGGCGACCGATTGTTTGGCGAACGATTGGATGAGATTATTAAGGAATCCAAGGGAAAGGACTCCTCCTTACCCCAGTCCAAACCGAAGAGACCTCAGCAACGGAAAATACAATCGAGGTTTCGGTCCTTTCGTCCCTCCGCCAAGCCCCAATCCTCTTCGTCCAGCAGGCCGGAGAAAGGCCAGAGGAACTCCTATGCGTGGCGGTCCAAGTCACGCCCCCAAAAGGCCGCAGGAGGCACTGCCTCCAAGGCGGCCTCCTCATGACTCTCGGCATCCCCGAACCGCATCCTCGGTCGGTGGCAGGCTCTCCCGCTTTTGCGACGCCTGGTGGCCACATGTTCAAGACCGATGGGTGAGAGACATTCTGTCTCACGGTTACAGGATAGAGTTCAGCTCTCGTCCCCCGACTTGTTTCTTCAGAACCTCTCCGCCCCCCGCTCGGGTCGACGCACTTTTTCAGGCAGTGGACGCTCTGAAGACAGAAGGAGTTGTGATCCCCGTGCCCCCTCAGGAACATGGTCGCGGCTTTTACTCCAACTTGTTCGTGGTGCCAAAGAAGGACGGTTCATTCCGTCCCGTTCTGGACCTCAAACTACTCAACAGACATGTGAGCACCAGACGGTTTCGGATGGAATCTCTCCGCTCGGTCATCGCATCGATGTCACAAGGAGACTTCCTAGCATCGATCGACATCAAGGATGCTTATCTCCATGTGCCGATTGCACCCGAACATCAACGCTTCTTGCGTTTCGCCATCGGGGACGAACACCTTCAGTTCGTGGCATTGCCTTTCGGCCTGGCGACAGCCCCACGGGTGTTCACCAAGGTCATGGCATCCGTTGTGGCGGTCCTACACTCTCAGGGCCACTCGGTGATCCCCTACTTAGACGATCTCCTAGTCAGGGCACCTTCTCAGGTGGAGTGTCAAAACAGCCTTACCGTCGCTCTGGCGACTCTCCAGCAGTTCGGGTGGATCATCAACTTCCCAAAATCCAAGTTGACACCGACCCAATCACTGACTTACCTCGGGATGGAGTTTCATACACAGTCAGCGGTAGTCAAGCTACCGCGGGACAAACAGCTTTCCCTGCAGGCAGGGGTGCAATCACTTCTTCGGGGTCAGTCACACCCCTTGAGGCGCCTCATGCACTTCCTGGGGAAGATGGTGGCAGCAATGGAGGCAGTGCCCTTCGTGCAATTCCATCTGCGGCCACTCCAGTGGGACATTCTCCGCAAATGGGACAGGAGGTCGACTTCCCTCGACAGGAACGTCTTTCCCTTGCAACCAAGATGTCTCTTCAGTGGTGGCTCCTTCCCAATTCTCTATCGCAAGGAAAATCCTTCCTACCCCCAACCTGGGCTGTGGTAACCACGGATGCGAGCCTGTCAGGGTGGGGAGCGGTTTTCCTCCACCACAGGGCTCAGGGAACCTGGACTCCGGTAGAGTCATCCCTTCAGATCAATATTCTGGAGATAAGGGCAGTGTATCTAGCCCTATTGGCTTTTCATCGGTGGCTGGAGGGCAGGCAGATCCGTATCCAGTCGGACAACGCCACTGCCGTCGCATACATCAACCACCAAGGCGGCACTCGCAGTCGTCAAGCCTTCCAGGAAGTCCGACGGATTCTGCAGTGGGTGGAAGCCACAGCCTCCACCATCTCCGCAGTTCACATCCCGGGCGTAGAAAACTGGGAAGCAGATTTTCTCAGTCGTCAGGGAATGGTCTCTTCACCCAGACGTGTTTCAAGAGATCTGTCGCCGCTGGGGAACGCCGGACGTCGATCTCATGGCGTCACGGCACAACAACAAAGTCCCGGCATTCATGGCCCGGTCTCAAGATCACAGAGCTCTGGCGGCGGACGCATTAGTTCAGGATTGGTCGCAGTTTCGACTGCCTTATGTATTTCCTCCTCTGGCGATGCTGCCCAGAGTGTTGCGCAAGATCAGGTCCGACTGTCGTCGCGCCATTCTCGTCGCTCCAGATTGGCCGAGGCGGTCGTGGTACCCGGATCTGTGGCATCTCACGGTGGGTCAACCGTGGGCACTTCCAGACCGCCCAGACTTGCTGTCACAAGGGCCGTTTTTCCATCTGAATTCTGCGGCCCTCAACCTGACTGTGTGGCCATTGAGTCCTGGATCCTAGCGTCTTCAGGGTTATCTCAGGATGTCATTGACACCATGAGACAGGCCAGGAAACCAACGTCTGCCAAGATCTATTACAGGTCTTGGAGGATCTCCTTATCCTGGTGCTCTGATAATGGTTTTACTCCCTGGCCTTTTGCCTTACCCACTTTTCTTTCATTCCTTCAATCCGGAATGGACAAGGGTTTGTCACTCGGCTCTCTCAAGGGACAAGTATTGGCACTATCCGTATTTTTTCAAAAGCGTCTGGCCAGGCTTCCGCAGGTCCGCACATTCCTGCAGGGAGTTTGCCACATAGTCCCACCTTACAAGCGTCCGCTGGAACCCTGGGACCTTAACAGGGTACTAACGGCTCTTCAGAAACCACCTTTCGAGCCGCTGCGGGATGTCTCTTTATCACGTCTTTCGCAGAAGGTGGCATTTCTAGTGGCAGTTACATCGCTCCGTAGAGTGTCGGAGCTGGCAGCGCTGTCATGCAAAGCCCCCTTCCTGGTTTTTCACCAGGATAAGGTGGTTCTGCGTCCTGTTCCGGAATTTCTCCCTAAGGTGGTATCGCCTTTTCATCTCAATCAGGATATCTCCTTACCTTCATTTTGCCCTAATCAAATTCACCAATGTGAAAAGAATTTGCACACATTAGATCTAGTGAGAGCACTCCGGTTCTACGTGTCTCGCACGGCGCCCATGCGCCGTTCAGATGCGCTCTTTGTCCTTGTCGCTGGCCAGCGTAGGGGTTCGCAGGCTTCCAAGTCAACCTTGGCTCGGTGGATCAAGGAACCGATTCTTGAAGCCTACCGTTCTTCTGGGCTTCCGCTTCCTTCGGGGCTGAAAGCTCATTCTACCAGAGCCGTGGGTGCGTCCTGGGCATTGCGGCACCGGGCTACGGCTCAGCAGGTGTCAGGCAGCTACGTGGTCTAGTCTGCACACTTTCACGAAACACTATCAGGTGCATACCTATGCTTCGGCAGACGCCAGTCTAGGTAGGCGAGTCCTTCAGGCGGCGGTTGCCCACCTGTAAGAGGGGGTCGTTTCGGCTCTTTTTATCGAGGTATTCTTTTACCCACCCAGGGACTGCTTTTGGACGTCCCAATTGTCTGGGTCTCCCAATGGAGCGACAAAGAAGGGAATTTTGTTTACTTACCGTAAATTCCTTTTCTTCGCCGCTCCATTGGGAGACCCAGACAATTGGGTGTATAGCTACTGCCTCCGGAGGCCACACAAAGCATTACACTTAAAAGTGTAAGGCCCCTCCCCTTCTGCCTATACACCCCCCGTGGGATCACGGGTTCCTCAGTTTTCAAGCTTTGTGCGAAGGAGGTCAGACATCCACGCATAGCTCCACTGTTTAGTCAGCAGCAGCTCCTGACTATGTCGGATGGAAGAAAAGAGGACCCATATAGGGCCCCCAGTATGCTCCCTTCTCACCCCACTTTGTGTCGGCGGTGTTTGTTAAGGTTGAGGTATCCATTGCGGGTACGGAGGCTGGAGCCCACATGCTGCATCCTTCCTCATCCCCCTCTGGGCTCTGGGTGAAGTGGGATTTTACCGGTCTCCAGGCACAGAGACCGTGCTCCGTCCACAGCCCCTGGGGAATCTGCTGGATATGGAGCGGAGTATCGTCAGGGACAGGGCCCTGCTACGCCAAGGTACTCTGTGTCCCCGTACAGACCACGCACACACTGCAGCATTGCTGGGTGTGTTAGTGCGCCGGGGACAATAGCGCTGCTGCGCTTGTGCCACACTTCCACAGCTTGTTAAGGGAGTTAGTGTGTGGGGAACTGCCGCGCCGGCCCCTGCTGACAGTTTTTACTGCGACGCGGCTGGGACTTGTGGTGCGCCGGGGACTTCCGCGCTGGCCGTGCATATTTGTCGACCGCGCTTTTTACTAGAGTCCCCGGCTTTTGCGGCCTAGTTCCGTTTCGTTCCCGCCCCCAGGCCTGCCAGTCAGGGGAAGGGCGGGACGCTATACAGAAAGTCAGCGCCGAGGGCTGGAATCTGCTTTACATACTCCAGCCCTCACATTGAGCACAGTGGGACGCCAGTTTCCCGCACTTTGTCTGAGGCACGCCCACGGTCCGCCCCTCTTCACAGAACGCCGGCAGCCATTCCTGTGTGCAGGCTGAGCTGGAAAGGGGAGACAAGTTCTGGGAGACCCAGGCACGGGATTCTGGCGACTACACACCCGCTTTTAGCGGGCGGTAAGCGGCACCCTCCGGTGCTGACCCCACTAGTGAAAGTGTTCATTTGTATTTTTATGCTTGCATGCTATACATTGCACTAAACGGTCGCTGGTGATTCTTGGCTATATACCCTCCTGGATTGCTCTGTGGAGAATACAGCATGTCGTCTGCAAAAAACAGGGGTGCCAAGGCACAGGCTTTTTATGCTGCTTGCACCGCTTGTGAGCTACCGGCAGGTTCCACTGACCCCCATTGTGTGCAGTGTTCGGTCCCTGTGCTCCCTGCTCGGCCAGGGCCTCTGCTGGAGGTGTCCCAGAGAGATCCACCTGTGAATACTGTCCAGGTGACGGGGACAGAGTTTGCAATTTTTGCGGATAGATTATCTGTGACTATGTCTCAGATTCTAGAAACTTTGCAGTCTAGACCAGTAACTCAGACCATGGGCACTGTTGATTCATTGCTCCCTGGCCCCCCTCAGTTGGAACAGCTCCGGGGGTGTCCCACGCATCCCAGGGTGATGGCTCTGACACGGACGACAGTCCCAGACAGCCTAAGCGGGCTCGCTGGGAAATTCCCTCGACTTCATCACACTGGTCAGGCTCTCAGCAGGAGGATTCTCTGTGTGATGAGCCGGAGGTAGCTGATCAGGATTCTGATACTGAGACCGCTCTCAATCTGGATACACCTGATGGTGACGCCATAGTGAACGACCTTATAGCGTCCATCAATAGAATGTTGGATATTTCTCCCCCAGCTCCTCAAGTGGAGGAGTCAGCTTCACAGCAGGAGAAATTCCATTTCAGATTTCCCAAGCGTAAATTAAGTACTTTTCTGGACCATTCTGACTTTAGAGAGTCAGTCCAGAAACACCATGCTTGTCCAGATAAACGTTTCTCCAAACGGCTTAAGGATACACGTTATCCCTTTCCTCCTGACGTGGTCAAGAGCTGGACCCAGTGTCCCAAGGTGGATCCCCCAATCTCCAGGCTTGCGGCTAGATCCATAGTTGCAGTGGAGGATGGGGCTGCACTTAAAGATGCCACTGACAGGCAGATGGAGCTCTGGTTGAAATCCATCTATGAGGCTATCGGCGCGTCGTTTGCTCCAGCATTCGCAGCCGTATGGGCACTCCAAGCTATTTCAGCTGGTCTTGCACAGATTGACACGGTCACACGTACATCTGTTCCGCAGGTGGCATCCTTAACCTCTCAAATGTCTGCATTTGCGTCTTACGCGATTAATGCTGTCCTGGACTCTACGAGCCGTACGGCAGTGGCATCTGCCAACTCCGTGGTTTTACGCAGGGCCTTGTGGTTAAGGGAATGGAAAGCAGATTCTGCTTCCAAAAAATGTTTAACCAGTTTGCCATTTTCTGGTGACCGGCTGTTTGGTGAGCGCTTGGATGAAATCATTAAACAGTCCAAGGGTAAGGATTCATCCTTACCTCAGCCCAGACAAAACAAACCCCAGCAGAGGAGGGGACAGTCGGGGTTTCGGTCCTTTCGAGGTTCGGGCAGGTCCCAATTCTCCTCGTCCAAAAGGACTCAAAAGGATCAGAGGAGTTCAGATTCTTGGCGGGCTCAGTCACGCCCAAAAAAGACAGCCGGAAGACCCGCTACCAAGGCGGCTTCCTCATGACTTCCGGCCTCCTCCCTCCGCATCCTCGGTCGGTGGCAGGCTCTCCCGCTTTGGCGACATTTGGCTGCCACAGGTCCAAGACCGTTGGGTGCGAGACATTCTGTCTCACGGGTACAGGATAGAGTTCAGTTCTCGTCCTCCAACTCGATTCTTCAGAACGTCTCCGCCTCCCGACCGAGCCGATGCTCTCCTGCAGGCGGTGTGCACTCTAAAGGCGGAAGGAGTGGTGATCCCTGTTCCTCTTCAAGAGCAAGGTCACGGTTTTTACTCCAATTTGTTTGTGGTACCAAAAAAGGACGGGTCTTTCCGTCCCGTTCTGGACCTAAAACTTCTCAACAACCACGTGAGAACCAGACTGTTCCGGATGGAATCCCTCCGATCCGTCATCGCCGCAATGTCTCAAGGAGATTTCCTAGCATCGATAGACATCAAAGATGCTTATCTCCACGTACCGATTGCTCCAGAGCATCAGCGTTTTCTACGCTTCGTTATAGGAGACGAACACCTTCAGTTCGTAGCCCTGCCTTTTGGTCTGGCGACAGCCCCACGGGTCTTCACCAAAGTCATGGCAGCTGTAGTTGCAGTCCTACACTCTCAGGGACACTCCGTGATCCCTTACTTAGACGATCTGCTGGTCAAGGCGCCTTCTCAAGAGGCATGCCAACACAGCCTGAACGTGGCGCTGGAGACCCTCCAGGGTTTCGGGTGGATCATCAACTTTTCCAAGTCGAATCTAACCCCGACCCAGTCGATAACATATCTTGGCATGGAGTTTCATACTCTCTCAGCGATAGTGAAGCTTCCGCTTGTCAAACAGCGTTCATTGCAGACAGGGGTGCAATCTCTCCTTCAAGGTCAGTCACACCCCTTGAGACGCCTCATGCACTTCCTAGGGAAGATGGTGGCAGCAATAGAGGCAGTCCCTTTCGCGCAGTTTCATCTGCGTCCACTACAATGGGACATTCTCCGCCAATGGGACGGGAGGTCGAAGTCCCTCGACAGCAACGTCTCTCTCTCTCAGGCGGCCAAGGATTCTCTTCGATGGTGGCTGCTTCCCACCTCATTGTCGAAAGGGAAATCCTTCCTACCCCCATCCTGGGCGGTAGTGACGACAGATGCGAGTCTGTCAGGGTGGGGAGCAGTCTTTCTCCACCACAGGGCTCAAGATACGTGGACTCAGCAAGAGTCCACTCTTCAGATCAACGTTCTGGAGATCAGAGCAGTGTATCTTGCCCTACAAGCCTTCCAGCAGTGGCTGGAAGGCAAGCAGATCCGTATTCAGTCGGACAACTCCACAGCGGTGGCATACATCAACCACCAAGGAGGAACTCGCAGTCGGCAAGCCTTCCGGGAAGTCCGGAGGATTCTGACGTGGGTGGAAGACACGGCTTCCACCATATCCGCAGTTCACATCCCAGGCGTGGACAACTGGGAAGCAGACTTCCTCAGTCGCCAGGGTATGGACGCAGGGGAATGGTCTCTTCACCCGGACGTGTTTCAAGAGATCTGTCGCCGCTGGGGGATGCCGGACGTCGACCTAATGGCGTCTCGGCACAACAACAAGGTCCCAGTTTTCATGGCACGGTCTCACGATCACCGAGCTCTGGCGGCAGACGCCTTAGTTCAAGATTGGTCGCAGTTCCGGCTTCCTTATGTGTTTCCACCTCTGGCTCTGTTGCCCAGAGTGCTGCGCAAGATCAGGTCCGACTGCCGCCGCGCCATCCTCGTCGCTCCAGACTGGCCAAGGAGGTCGTGGTACCCGGATCTGTGGCACCTCGCGGTAGGCCAACCGTGGGCACTACCAGACCGACCAGACTTGCTGTCTCAAGGGCCTTTTTTCCATCAGAATTCTGCGGCCCTGAACCTGACTGTGTGGCCATTGAGTCCTGGATCCTAGCGGGTTCAGGATTGTCTCAAGAGGTCATTGCCACCATGAGACAGGCCAGAAAACCTACCTCCGCCAAGATATACCACAGGACGTGGAAAATATTCTTGTCTTGGTGCTCTGCTCAGGGAGTCTCTCCCTGGCCATTTAGTTTGCCTACTTTTCTTTCCTTCCTGCAATCCGGGTTGGAAAAAGGTTTGTCGCTCAGCTCCCTCAAGGGGCAAGTCTCAGCGCTATCTGTATTTTTTCAGAAGCGCCTAGCACGACTTCCTCAGGTACGCACGTTCCTGCAAGGGGTCTGTCATATCGTCCCTCCTTACAAGCGGCCGTTAGAGCCCTGGGATCTGAACAGGGTTCTAATTGCTCTCCAGAAGCCGCCTTTCGAGCCTATGAGGGATGTTTCCCTTTCTCGCCTTTCACAGAAAGTGGCCTTTCTAGTAGCGGTCACGTCTCTCCGGAGAGTGTCCGAGCTAGCAGCGCTGTCATGCAAATCTCCCTTCCTGGTGATTCACCAGT
>NC_134361.1:199416267-199587565 GCF_048569485.1 Anomaloglossus baeobatrachus
GAGCCGAAAGTTGGGGACATCGTGATCCAAGGGCTGACGGAGGAGATGGTGACTGTGCTGATCCGATCGTGTGTCAGCATGCTTGGCGTCCCCGTGGATCCAGACACTTTACATGCCACTCTCCGCCTGTGTCTGCGGCTCACGCGTGACCACAAATATGCGATGATGTTTGCCGAACTAAAGAGCACGCGCATGATTCTGAGCCTGACCCAGAGCTCTGGATTCAATGGCTTTACACCGCTCGTTACTCTGCTCTTCAGGCATATCATAGAGGATCCATGCACTTTGCAGCACACAATGGAAAAGGTATATTGTTTTTTCGCATTCTTATTCTTGTTACATTATAATTGATAAAAATGCAATTTTAGGGGCGTTTGCCTCTACCATGTTATGCTTTTAAAGACCTTGTTAACCCTTTAAAAAATGTCCGTTCTTGAAGCACAAATGTTTGATCTTGCTTTGCAGGTTGTACGTTCTGCAGCAACTAGTGGAGCTGGCAGCACAACGTCTGGAGTCGTATCGGGTAGTCTAGGGTCTCGTGAGATAAACTATATCCTGCGTGTTCTGGGGCCGGCTGCCTGCCGAAACCCTGACATTTTCACTGAGGTTGCAAATAGTTGCATCCGCATAGCCCTGCCCGCACCCAGAGGATCTGGAACTGGTGAGTAGACACAAATTTTAATATGTGCCATTTATACTTCTAATGCCTATTATTTCCTAAGAACTCAGCTTTGAACTTTTATTTTGCCTTTAGCATCCGATGATGAGTTTGAGAATCTCCGTATTAAGGGTCCTAATGCCGTGCAGTTAGTGAAGACCACGCCGGTGAAACCATCCACTCTACCTGTCATCCCTGATACAATAAAGGAGGTTATCTACGACATGTTGAATGCACTGGCCGCCTACCATGCTCCAGAAGAAGGTGGAGTATTTATTATTCATGTCTTTGTGTTCTTGCCAACTATGGATTGATATGTTGGCCATCTTTCATTGTCCCCTTGTTTGTGTCTATGGAACGGTCTTTGATATTACAGTTCAGCCTCATTCACTTTAGCCACCTTTGGGGCTCACAATTTATTATTTGTATGCTTCCTAGATGTTACAAATTTTACTGAATGGTCTTCATTAAAAAAAAGGCATCCATTTTGCTGTCGTAGAACCTGTGTAACTCCTTCACATAGCTGGCTGTGTTGCTGCTTTTGACATATATTACAGTTCAGCCTCATTCCCTTGAGGATTTGGATGTCTTTTGCACTCACAATTTGTATGCTTCCTAGATTTTAAAAACTCCTTCACATAGCTGGCTTTCTTGCTTCTTCTGACAGATATTACAGATCAGCCTCATTCACTTGAGGATTTGGACACCTTTTGGGCTCACTACTTACTGTTTGTATGCTTGCTAGATGTTAAAAATTTTTACTAAATGGTCTTCATTAAAAAAAAAAAAGTATCCATTTCTTTGTCGCTCCATTGGGAGACCCAGACAATTGGGTGTATAGCTTCTGCCTCTGGAGGCCACACAAAGTATTACACTTTTAAAAAAGTGTAACCCCTCCCCTCTGCCTATACACCCTCCCGTGGATCACGGGCTCCTCAGTTTTATGCTTTGTGTGGAAGGAGGCACACATCCACTCATGCGTTCTCATACATAGTTATGTCGGATGGAAGAAAAGAGGGCCCCCACGGGGTCCCCGGCATGTTACCTTCTCACACCACTATGTCGGCGGTGTTGTTAAGGTTGAGGTACCCATTGCGGGTACGGAGGCTGGAGCCACATGCCGTCTCCTTCACCATCCCTTATGCGGCTCTGGGAGAAGTGGGATCCTAAGCGGTCATCCATGAGCTGGGACCGTGCTCCATCCGCAGCCCCTGGTGGAACCTGCTGGACCGGAGCTTCTTCACCCCCAGGGACCGGGCCCTGCAACTGGAAGGTACTCTGTGTCCCCATGTGGGGACTGTACAGAGAGGGTCGCACCTTATCCCCGGAAGCCGCGGTAGTTCCGTCCGTTGTCTTTTCGGCGGACTTCCGCGCCGACCGTGCCTGCTTGTCGGGCACGGCCTTAAATTTAGTCCCCGGCTTCGCCGCGGCCTAGTCGCGAAAAATCCCGCCCCCGAGCCTGCCTGTCAGGGGTTAGGGCAGGATTGCCGACATGACGTCGGCTTTGAGGGCTGGAGCATCTTGCATGTTTCCCTCCCCCCTCATTGATCACTGTGGGGACTCCAGATTCCCGCTCTTTGCTGGCGCCGCCCTCGGCTCCACACCCCCCCTGAGAGCTCCGGCAGCCATTTTTAGCATTCTGCCGGTGGATGCTACTCAGCAGCAAAGCTCTGCAGCTCCGGGGGATCCACGACAGGGAATCTGGAGGACACACTCCGCTCGTTAGCGGTTGGCAAGCCACACCGGTCACCCGGTGCTGGTCCCCCTAGGGTGCCGGGATTATAGATAGATGGATAGATAGATAGAGAGATATATATATATATATATATATATATATATATATATATATATATATATATATATATATATATATATATATATATATATATATATATATATATATATATATATATATATATATATAATATATATATATAATATATATATATATATAATATATATATATAATACAGATATCTGTTCGGAAAGGCTGTATACCCTTTTCCTATATACCCTCAGTGGTCCCTCTCCTAAGAGACAACAGCATGTCGTCCACAAGGAGCAAGCCCCTAAGGCACAGATTTTTTTCGCGGCCTGTACCTCTTGTGGGGCTATGTTGCCTGCGGGATCCACCTACCCTCACTGTGATCAATGCTCGACTCCTGCCACGCTTGCTCAGCCGGAGCCTCGGGCACTTGTGGGCCCCTCGGCTCATGTAGATCCCCCTGCTCCCCCTGAGCAGGCTGCATGGACAGAGTCACCGTCATTGGCCTCTTTCGCTGAGAAACTGTCACTTTCTCAGTCCATTGCACAGTCTATGGACAAATGGTCATCTAAGCTCCTTGAGGCTTTGCAGTCCAGACCGGGCCCTTCACAGGCCCCGGCCCCTGTTAGTCTGTCTCCTCCAGGCCCTTCTCGGTCTGCGCTGCAGCGCGCTCCCAGGATAGCCCCTAGGCCCCAGGCGGAGGACTCCTGCCCGGACCGCAGCCCCAGACCGGCTAAGCGGCCTCGCTGGGACTCTTCCCCGGCCTCCTCACGCTGCTCTGGATCCCAGCTTGAGGACTCTCAGGACGACGAGGCGGACGTGGGAGCTCAGGGCTCTGACTCTGGCTTCGCCCTTAACCTTGATACCCCTGAGGGGGACGCCTTAGTAAATGATCTTATCTCGTCCATCAACCAGGTGTTGGATCTCTCACCACCGCCGCCTCCTGCAGAGGAGTCGGCTTCTCAGCAGGAGAAACACCAATTTCGATTCCCCAAACGTACGCGCAATACGTTTTTCTTCATCGTTCCTTATGGGAGACCCAGACCATGGGTGTATAGCTTCTGCCTCCGGAGGACACACAAAGTACTACACTAAAAAGTGTAGCTCCTCCCTCCTAGCATATACACCCCCTGGTAGCCAGTCCTAGCCAGTTCAATGCTTTGTGTTCAGGAGGTCACACATCCACACATGCATCCTCATCTGATTTTTCATTTTAAAGAGTTGGAAGAAAAGCGGGTCCAAGCTGGACCCCCGGCATGTCCCTTCTCACTCCACTGTGTCGGCGGTGTTGTTAAGGTTGATTTCAAGGCTGGAACCTTACATGCCGCGCTCCTTCACCATCCCTCGGGCTCTGGCTTGAAGTGGGAGCCAGCACGGTTCTCCCTGCCTGGCAGGAGACCGGTCTCCATCCGCAGCCCTTTCAGGATCCTGCCGGACGGAGCACTCATCCCTCAGGGACCTGGCCCTGCGTCTCACAAGCTAAGTATCTGAGACGTTATTTTCAGGGGGTCCCTTGTACTTTAATAATAATAATAATAATAATCTTTATTTCTATAGCGCCAACATATTCCGTAGCGCTTTACAATTCAGGAGGATCATATACATACAAGTAACAGTTATAGAAATACAATATTTAGAGGGGAAAAAATACAACCCTGCTCGTGAGAGCTTACAATCTACAATGAGATGGGGGGAGAGGCAAGGTTCAAGTGCTTATTTACAATGACAATCCAGCCATCTCACGGAAATGGGGCTGGATAATGGTTTCCTGGACCAGTGGGCCCGAGCCTTGAGATGCCTTTGGGTGCCATGGAGTTTGATGTGGAGCTATGTTGTGAGAGGTTGTAGAGGGACTATGTGAATCGAATCTGAGGGGGAGTGTGTGCTGTGTATGTATTCTGACATTCCCGGCCGGTTCTCTGGTTTTCACCCGAGAACCGCGCCGATGGTGCCTGTTTGCCGGCCACATTGTTAAATCTAGGCCCCGGCTTCGCCTGAGGCCTAGTTTCGATTTCACTGCCCTTGCATGTCAGTCATGCAGAAGGACACTGCGGCTCCGCCCAGCGGCTGTTCGGCACAGGGGAGAGACACTCCTCTCTGAGGAAAGATTCCCTCCCCTGTATATCTCCTTGGCCCTCCGGATCCCGCTCTTAGAGTAGGCCCCGCCCCCTCTCCTCGCTCCGGCGCCATTTTTTCAGCGTTCTTATGCCATGTCTGCACAGCGATCGGTGCTGACTGCAGCATCTCTCTGGGGGTCCGGGCTGTGGGATCTGGAGGGCACAGAGACAATGTCAAACGGTCTGGCAAGCCACAACCTCCGGTTGTGGACCTGCTTATATACTGCTTATATACTGCTTATATACTCTGCTGGGGGTCATTCTGGCTCAGAGCCCCCACTTCAGCAGCATGTCTCACACGAGAAGTAAGGCTGCACAATATGCACTGCATGTAGGCTCGTACTGCCTGTACCGAGCACATAACCACATTGTGATTCCTGCTCTAACATGGTGGTGCCTCAGCCTGGAGTCTCATCCCCAGTGGTCCCTCCGGCTGCTCCGGCTCTGGTGGCTGAACCTCCGGCTTGGGTAGAATCCTTCTCTCCATGGGACAGCTGTCCCAGACTCTGCTGAGCATGCATTAGCCCCCTTCTCAGGGCGCCTCTGCTGCTACGGCTCGCTCAGCAAGGCCCACAAAGGATTCTTCTTGTGGTCTCAGACCCCGTCCTCCTCACAGGAGACGCAGGGTCCCCTCTCCTTCCTCGTCCCGCGGCTCTGATTCATGAGCTGACTCGCAGGACGAGGAGGATCCCTTTACTGGGGGCTCGGACGCTTCCATGTCCCCCATTGATCTGTCCAAGGGTGACGCAGATATTAGTGTTTCGATTGCGTACATTAATTCTGTACTGGACCTCAATCCGCCAGTATCAGAGGAGCAACCCTCTCTGGCAAAAGAGCACCAGTTTACCTCGCCTAAGAGAACAAGGAGTGTGTTCCTTAACCACTCCAGTTTTCAGGCCACTGTGACCAAGCCCAGGGTCTGCCCTGACAAACGCTTCCCAAAGCGTGGTTCTGATGACCGTTTTCCCTTTCCACCAGAAGTGGTCAAGGAGTGGGCTCATTCACCAAAGGTGGACCCTCCGGTGTCTTTACTCTCAGCCCGGACAGTTGTATCAGTGGCTGATGGCACCTCACTTAAGGATTCCACTGTCCGCCAGGTTGTCCTTCTGGCCAAATCTGTATATGAGGCGGCAGGGGCCTCGTTCTCCCCATCTTTTGCAGCAGTGCGGGCTCTCAAAGCCATCTCTGCTTCTCTAGAGGAGATGCATTCCCTCACCAGGGACTCTATGCCCGAAATGGTTGCCTTAACTTCCAGGCTTCAGTCTTTTCATCCTATGCCATGTCTGCCATGCTGGAGACTCTCACCGCACTGCGGTGGCCCCGGCTAATTCCCTCTCTATCCGCAGGCTCCTGTGGCTTCGAGAGTGGAAGGCAGATGCTTCTAAAGAAGTACCTTGCTGGGCTCCCTTTTGCTGGGACCAGACTATTCGGTGGACAACTGGATGAATTTATTAAGGAAGCTTTTGGCAGGAAGAGTACCTCCATGCCACAAACCAAAACCAGGAAACCTGTCCAGGGCAGGAACCAGTCGAGGTTTCGTTCCTTTCGTTCCTCCAACTGGTCGTCCTCTAAGCCCTCGGCCTCGTCCCCAACTGGCGCACGAAGCCGCGTCCTCAGAAGACCGCAGGAGCTGCTGCCACTAAGGCAGCCTCATCCTGACTATCTGGCCGCGCCAGCATTGTCCTTGGTCGGTGGAAGGCTCTCCCACTTTGGCGACGTGTGGTTTCAACACGTCTCTGATCAGTGGGTGCGGGATACCATCTCCCACGGCTACAGGATAGAATTCTATCCAGCCCGCCAAACAGATTTTTTCTGTCAACTCCCCCCTGCTCCAAGGCCGCCGCCTTCTCACAGGCCGTGGCATTCTTGCAGGCCAATGGAGTAATTGTACCGGTTCCCGACTGGGAACGGTTCTGAGATTTCTACTCAAATCTCTTCCTAGTCCCCGAAAAGGACGGTGGCTTCCGACCTGGATCTCAAGCTCTCATCAAGCATGTTCAGGTGCGGCATTTTCGCATGGAGTCTCTGCGATCAGTCAAGGACCCAAGGAGATTTCCTAGCATCCATCGACATCAGAGATGCCTATCTGCATGTGCCAATCGCAGTTTCACACCAGCGTTGGCTACGTTTTGCAATCGGAGAGGAACATTTCCAATTCGTGCCACTTCCCTTGGTTAGCCACGGCCCCTCGAGTATTCTCAAGGTCATGGCAGCAGTGATTGCGGTCCTGCACCTCCAGGGGTTGGCAGTGATCCTTTTGTCCTGGACGACCTTCTAGTCAGGGCTTCATCCAGTGCAGACTGTTAGTTGAGTGCTTCGCTCACTCTCGCCACTCTAGCCAATTCGGGTGGCTTGTCATTCTGTCCAAGTCCACTCTGACTCCGACCCAGAAGCTCACTTACCCAGGGACGCAATTCGAGACTCTGCCGGCACTTGTGAAGCTGCCATTAGTCAAACAGCAGTCCCTCCTCTGGTGGTGCGCCCTTTGCTGAGGCCCCGACGTCGTTCCATCAGGCACCTAATGCAGGTGCTGGGTCAGATGGTGGCGTCAATGGAAGCGATTCTCTTGCCCAGTTCCATCTGCGTCCTCTGCAGCTGGACATTTTCCGTTGTTGGAACAAGCGGACTTCCTCCTTCCACGGGTTGGTGGCTTCGCCACAGACCAGGGGCTCCTTTTAGTGGTGGCTTCGGCCCCTCTCTCTTCAGGGACGCTCCTTCCTGGCCCCGTCCCGGGTGATCCTCACCACAGATGCTAGTCTATCCGGCTGGGGAGCAGTATATCTCCACCATGGAGCGCAGGGCACTTGGACTCTGTCCGAAACAGCCCTCTAGATCAATGTGCTGGAAATCAGAGCTGTGCTTCTAGCTCTCTTAGCCTTTCACCATCTGTTGGCGGCCAGGCACATTCGAGTCCAGTCAGACAACGCGACAGCGTTTGCCTACATCAACCACCAGGGAGGGACACTCAGCCGCCTGGCAATGTTGAAGGTTCAACGCATCCTTCAGTGGACGGAGGACTCAAAGTCCACCATATCCGCAGCCCACATCCCAGACGTGGAAAACTGGGAGGCCGATTATCTCAGCCGTCAAACGTGGACAGCGGCGAGTGGGCTCTGCATCCGGCAGTGTTTCGGTCAATCTGCCGCAAGTAGGGCTCTCCGGACGTGGATCTTCGCTCCACGATCCTCAGGCTTTTGCAGCAGACGCACTGGTTCAAGATTGGTCCCAGCTTCGTCTGTCTTACGTGTTTCACCCTCTAGCTCTTGCCCAGAGTCCTGCGCAAGATCAGAATGGAGGGCCGTCGGGTCATTCTCATTGCTCCAGACTGACCCAGGCGAGCTTGGTACCCAGACCTGCTCCATCTGTCCGTAGAGGTGCCATGGCATCTCCCGGACTGTCCAGACCTTCTCTCACAAGGTCCGTCTTTCCGCCAGAATCCTGCGGCTCTCAGATTGACGGCGTGGTTTTTGAGTCCTGGATCGTGACGACTTCTGGTATCCCTCCTGAAGTCATCTCCACTATGACTCGGAAGTATCCTTTGGCTTTTTTGCCTTGCCGATCCTCCTGTCCTTTCTACAGTCCGGTCTGCAGCTAGGACTATCCCTCAATTCCCTCAAGGGACAGGTCTCGGCTCTGTCAGTGTTGTTCCAGCGGCGTATCGCCCGGCTGGCTCAGGTGCGCTCCTTCATGCAGGGCGCATCTCACATCATTCTGCCTTACCGGCGGCCTTTGGAGCCCTGGGACCTTAATCCGGTCCTCACGGCTTCCGGAAACCCCCCTTTGAGCCTCTTGGGGAGGTTTCTTTGTCTCGTCTTTCACAGAAAGTGGTCTTTCTAGTGGCCATAACTTCCCTCAAGAGAGTCTCTGATTTGGCTGCACTCTCTTCGGAGTCACCCTTTTTTGGTTTTTCATCAAGACAAGGTGGTTCTCCGTCCGACTCCGGACTTTCTCCCTAAGGTGGTTTCTGCTTCCACCTTAACCGGGACATTTCCCTGCCTTCCTTTTGTCCGGCTCCTGTTCATCGCTTTGAAAAGGCGTTGCATACTCTGGATCTGGTGCGGGCGCTCCGGATCTTTGTGTCTCGCACCGCTGTTCTTAGGCGGTGCACCTCTCTTTTTGTGCTGACCACTGGTCAGCGTAAGGGCCTCTCGGCATCCAAGCCGACCCTAGCTCGTTGGATTAGGTCGGCCATTTCCGATACCTACCAGTGTACTCAAGTGCCTCTCCCTCCGGGGATCAAGGCACACTTGACCAGAGCTGTCGGTGCCTCTTAGGCTTTCAGGCACCAGGCTACGGCTCAGCAGGTCTGTCAGACTGCCACTTGGACTAGTCTGCATACCTTTTCGAAGCACTACCAAGTGCATGCTCATGCTTCGGCAAATGCGAGCTTGGGCAGACGCATCCTTCAGGCGGTTGTCGCCCATTTGTGAAGTTAGGTTTTGCCTACTTCTCAGTTTTCTGTTTATTTCCACCCATGGACTGCTTTGGAACGTCCCATGGTCTGGGTCTCCCATAAGGAACGATGAAGAAAAAGAGAATTTTGTTTACTTACCGTAAATTCTTTTTCTTATAGTTCCGACATGGGAGACCCAGCACCCTCCCTGTTGCCTGTTGGCAGTTTTCTTGTTCCGTGTGTTTTCACCGGCTGTTGTTGTAGACAGAGGTTCCGGTTATTCCGGGTTTTGCTCTATCTCTACTTGTGGGTGGATGTCCTCCTTCAGCTTTTGCACTAAACTGGCTAGGACTGGCTACCAGGGGGTGTATATGCTAGGAGGGAGGAGCTACACTTTTTAGTGTAGTACTTTGTGTGTCCTCCGGAGGCAGAAGCTATACACCCATGGTCTGGGTCTCCCATGTCGGAACTATAAGAAAAAGAATTTACGGTAAGTAAACAAAATTCTCTTTTTTGATCACTCTAACTTCAGGGACGCTGTCCAGAAGCCCAGAGCGGTTCCGGACAAGCGCTTTGCTAAACGGCTCACTTACACGCGTTATCCCTTTCCACCTGAAGTCGTTAAGGGCTGGGCACATTCTACCAATGTGGATCCTCCAGTATCTAGATTGGCTGCTAGGTCCGTTGTGTCTGTTGCCGATGGCTCATCCCTGAAGGATGCCACTGACAGACAGAGCTCTTGGTGAAGTCTATTTATGAGGCCACGGGCGCGTCTTTCGCCCCGGCCTTTGCGGCCGTGTGGGCTCTCCAAGCAATCTCGGCATGTCTGACTGAGATTAATGCTGTCACGCGGAATTCTGCTCCACATGTTTCTTCCTTGACCTCTCAGGCATTAGCATTTTCGTCGTACGCCATGAACGCCGTCCTGGACTCCGCTAGCCGTACGGCTGTAGCATCCGCTAACTCCGTGGCAGTCCGCAGGGCCATGTGGCTGCGCGAATGGAAAGCAGACTCTGCTTCCAAAAGGTTCTTAACTGGTTTGCCTTTTTCTGGCGACCGTTTGTTTGGCGAACGATTGGATAAGATTATTAAGGAATCCTCGGGAAAGGACTCCTCCTTACCCCAGTCCAAACCTAAGAGACCTCAGCAGAGAAAAATCCAATCGAGGTTTCGGTCCTTTCGTCCCTCCGCCAAGTCCCAATCCTCTTCGTCCAACCGGCCGGAGAAAGGCCAGAGGAACTCCTATGCGTGGCGGTCCAAGTCACGCCCCCAAAAGGCCGCAGGAGGCACTGCCTCCAAGACGGCCTCCTCATGACTCTCGGCCTCATCTAGCCACATCCTCGGTCGGTGGCAGGCTCTCCCGCTTTGGCGACGCCTGGTGGCCACATGTTCAAGACCGATGGGTGAGAGACATTCTGTCTCATGGTTACAGGATAGAGTTCAGCTCTCGACCTACGGCTCGTTTCTTCAGAACCTCCCCACCCCCCGCACAGGCCGACGCACTTTTTCAGGCAGTGGACGCTCTAAAGATAGATGGAGTTGTGATTCCCGTTCCCCTTCAGGAACGTGGTCGCGGTTTTTACTCCAACTTGTTCGTGGTGCCAAAAAAGGACGGGTCATTCCGTCCCGTTCTGGACCTCAAGCTGCTCAACAGACATGTGAGAACCAGACTATTTCGGATGGAATCTCTCCGCTCGGTCATCGCCTCGATGTCACAAGGAGACTTCCTAGCATCGATCGACATCAAGGATGCTTATCTCCATGTGCCGATCGCACCCGAACATCAACGTTTCCTGCATTTCGCCATCGGGGACGAACACCTCCAGTTCGTCGCATTGCCCTTCGGCCTGGCGACAGCCCCACGGGTTTTCACCAAAGTCATGGCATCCGTCGTAGCGGTCCTGCACTCTCAGGGCCACTCTGTGATCCCCTACTTGGACGATCTCCTAGTCAGGGCTCCTTCTCGGGTGGCGTGTCAACGAAGTCTTTCCGTCACTCTGGAGACTCTCCAGCAGTTCGGGTGGATCATCAATTTCCCGAAATCCAAGTTGACGCCGACCCAATCACTGACTTACCTCGGGATGGAGTTTCATACCCAGCCAGCGTTAGTCAAGCTGCCGCGGGACAACAGCTTTCTCTGCAGGCGGGGGTGCAATCACTTCTTCGGAGTCAGTCACACCCCTTAAGGCGCCTCATGCACTTCCTGGGGAAGATGGTTGCAGCTATGGAAGCAGTGCCGTTCGCGCAATTCCATCTACGGCCACTCCAATGGGACATTCTTCGCAAATGGGACAAGAGTTCGGCTTCCCTCGACAAGAACATCTCTCTTTCCCTTGCAACCAAAACATCACTTCAGTGGTGGCTCCTGCCCACATCTGTCTCGGGGAAAATCCTTCCTTCCTCCAACCTGGGCCGAGGTCACCACGGACGTGAGCCTGTCAGGTTGGGGAGCGGTTTTTCTCCACCACAGGGCTCAAGGAACCTGGAATCCAATAGAATCGTCCCTTCAGATCAATATCCTGGAGATAAGGGCAGTATATCTAGCCCTATTGGCTTTCCATCGGTGGCTGGAGGGCAGGCAGATCCGAATACAGTCGGAAAACGCCACTGCTGTCGCGTACATCAACCACCAAGGCGGCACTCGCAGTCGTCAAGCCTTCCAGGAAGTCCGACGAATTCTGCAGTGGGTGGAAGTCACAGGCTCCACCATCTCCGCAGTTCACATCCCGGGCGTAGAAAACTGGGAAGCAGATTTTCTCAGTCGTCAGGGCATGGACGCGGGGGAATGGTCTCTTCACCCAGACGTGTTTCGAGAGATCTGTCGCCGCTGGGGAACGCCGGACGTCGACCTCATGGCGTCACGACACAACAACAAGGTCCCGGCCTTCATGGCTCGGTCTCAGGATCACAGAGCTCTGGCAGCGGACGCCTTGGTCCAGGATTGGTCGCAGTTTCGACTGCCATACGTGTTTCCCCCTCTGGCGATGCTGCCTAGGGTACTACGCAAGATCCGGTCCGAATGCAGTCGTGCCATTCTCGTCGCTCCAGACTGGCCGAGGCGGTCGTGGTATCCGGATCTGTGGCATCTCGCGGTGGGTCAACCATGGGCACTTCCAGACCGCCCAGACTTGCTGCAACTCCTTTACATAGCTGGCTGTCTTGCTTCTTAAGACAGATCTAACAGCACACTGTCGGAGCTGACTTCCTCTGTTCTCCACCTTCTTTCTCTCAATGATAAAGATGTTGACGGCAGATTAGAGAGTAAGGCATCCACGTTTTCAGGAAGGGTAGATTAAGAACAAAGCACTCATAAGGCAGTCTAAAGCTAGCTGGGAGTGTATGTAATGGAGGAGAGAACTCAAAGGATTATCACGCTCCTCAGCATCTGTAGGGTAGAAGGAAAAATTGGTAGGGGAATGAAGCTGTGCGGATGCTGGAGACCTAGTGAAGATCTGAAATCCAACATGTATTACTGGGAGGGACACTCCCACTTTAAAAGCCTAAACCTGACCACTATCCTTTCTCTGTAGATCACAAATCTCCTAGCCATAACCATTCTGTGTTGCAGTGGTTGAGAAGCCGGAGCCAAAACCTGTGGCCATGAACCAAGAAGTGAGTCAGATCCTGCAAGACATGGGTGATGAAGTTTTCCAGCAGTACAGAGACCTCACCAGACCAGGAGGCCCCGAATATGATCACGGGGGCAGCTTTGCCATAAATGTAAGCGTACCTTCAAGTGCAACGTCTTCTTTCTTCCCTTCAATGGTTCTTATTCTGACTTTTCTGTCCTTAGCCACGAGTCTTCGTCACTGACAGTTCATCCACAGAGACTCCACAGTCTGGGACCCCACAAGGAGACAGTAAGTGATCCACGGGGTGTGAATGGTGGGTCATTCGGGGCTTGTGATTGTGGTGTATAATGGAGTGAACCCTGCTCTAATGGGCACTAAATTCATAGCAGCGCTAACTCCAGAAGAAAACCGCGAAGGTGGCAAAAAGGACAAAGAAGGGGACCGCGGTTCAGAAGAAGGCAAACAGAAGGGAAAAGGCAGCAAACCTCTGCTTCCCACGTCTACCATACTCCGACTGTTAGCCGAGCTCGTCAGATCTTACGTGGGTATTGCCACACTCATAGCCAACTACAACTACACGGCCGGGCAATCCGAGCTCATCAAGGAGGTATGTACCAGTCAAAACCAAGGTTGACCATGCACGTTTTCTCCGTTTGGGGGGTATTGAGTGATTTTGCTGTTCCCGACAGGATTGCAGTGTCTTGGCTTTTGTCCTGGATCATCTCCTGCCCCACACTCAGAGCGCCGAGGACAAGGACACCCCAGCCTTGGCACGCCTGTTCCTTGCCAGCCTGGCTGCAGCCGGCAGTGGTACTGATGCTCAGGTAGCACTGGTGAATGAAGTGAAAGCGGCACTTGGTCGTGCACTGGCAATGGCGGAGAGTACAGAGAAGCATGCCAGGTAAGGGGGAAATGTTCCAAAATGGACTTGCCTCTCTAGAAGCGAGAGGCGTTGGGTAACCTCATCAATTGAGAAGGAAGTCACGATTGCTTACAGCCATTTACAAAGCTGAGTTGCGGTTTTGAGAACTTTTCCGTAGACCCATTGGATTATACTCAACCCCCAATGTAACCCACATATATGGCTCGTCTACTTTCTAGCCTGATGAGCACAATACATTTTCTGGAGTGTTGCTCAATTACTTTCTCTATCGCTTCATTGGGGGGACACAGAAAACCATGGGTTGTATGCTGCTGCCACTAGGAGGCGAAACGCAGCAGCAGCATACAAGCCATCGTTTCCTGTGTCCCTCAATAAAGGCTCCAAGAGAGATTTTACGGTGAGTACCCAAAATTTTCTTTTCTCTCTCGCCTTATTGGGGGACACAGTATGGTCCGGTGTCCCCCCAATGAAGGCTCGGAAAAAGATTTTACGGTGAGTGCACAAAAATCTTACTCGTTCTCGCCTTATTGGGGGACACAGGACCATGCTGTGTCTCCCAATGAAGGCTCATAGATTTTATGAGGAGTACCCAAAATCTTCTTTTCCCTTTCGCCTTATTGGGGGACACAGCATAATCCTGTGTCCCACAATGAAGGCTCAGAGAAAAAGACTTTACGGTGAGTACCCAAAATCTTTTTTGGCTTATCTTACAGATTACAGGCTGTGATGTGCATTATTAGCACGATAATGGAGTCCTGCCCGTCCACGTCCAGCTTTTACAGCAGCGCCACTACGAAAACGCAGCACAACGGCATGAACAATATCATCCGCCTCTTCCTGAAGAAAGGTCTCGTTAGTGACCTGGCAAGGGTGCCGCATAGTCTAGATTTATCAAGGTATGTTCTGCCATCTGTAGTTTCTTTAAAGGGGTTGTCCACTACTTTTTACATTGATGGTCTAACCTTAGGATAGGTCATCAGTGGCTGATTGGCCAGGGTCCGACACCTGGCACCCTCGCTGATCAGCTGTTCTCGGTCCCGCCAGCAGGCAACCGCAAATGCTCCATCTTCTGATAGTGGCTGTGGCTGGGTACTGCACCTCCGCCTCCCATTTTAATCAATAGGCGGTGGATATGCAGTACCTGGCTGTGGCCACTATCCGAAGACTGAGCAGTGCCAGAACTGAGCCTTTCCGGCTGCCTGCCGCCGGGGCCAAGAACATCTGATCGGCGGTGGTGCGGGGTGTCTGACCCCGGCTGATCAGACATTGATGACCTATCCTAAGGCTAGGCCATCAGTGTAACCGTAGTGGACAACCCCCTTTAACCAGGTTTAAGGACTTGTCATCTCGTGTGTTTTTCTGTTCTAATGGACCCTTATTTTAATTGTTATAGTCCGAATATGGCCAACACGGTGAACGCGGCACTAAAGCCTCTGGAGACGTTGTCCCGCATAGTGAACCAGCCGAGCGGTCTGTTTGGGGGCAAAGGCGCGTCTGGAAAAAATAAGTCTGAACAAGACACTCCTGGAGCCCCCAGGGACCCCAACAGTAACCAACCAGATACAGGTACCATGTCCTAAAATTCAAGATTTGGCAGTACACTGAACCTATGCCGTGTACTTACCTGTTGGGTCGTTTAGGGGAAGCTGGAGTTGAAGCTCAGGAGGAAGACGCCGATGTTTCCCAGGCTGAAGTGGCTGACGGAGACATCATGGACGGGGAGGCAGAGACAGACACAGTGGTCATTGCAGGGCAGCCAGAGGTCCTAAGCACCCAGGAGATGCAGGTGAGAAGCATTGGTCATTTGCATCCTCTTTCTAATCTTTTATTAATAGATATATTTCTTTATCGTTCCTTTGGGAGACCCAGACCATGGGTGTATAGCTTCTGCCTCCGGAGGACACACAAAGTACTACACTAAAAGTGTAGCTCCTCCCTCTGAGCCTATACACCCCCTGGTAGCCAGTCCCAGCCAGTTTATCGCTTTTTTGTGTTCAGGAGGCATACATCCACACATGCATTCTCATATGATTTTTTTCCTTTTTGGAATGAGATTGAAGAAGTGCAGGTCCACGTCTGGACCCCCGACATGTCCCTTCTCACCCCACTGTGTCGGCGGTGTTGTAAGGTTGATTTCCGAGGCTGGAGCCTTACATGCCGTGCTCCTTCACCATCCCTCCTGGGCTCTGGCTTGAAGTGGGAGCCAGCACGGTCTCCATGCCTGGCAGGAGACCGGTCTCCATCCGCAGCCCTTCAGGACCCTGCTGGACCGGAGCACTCATCCCCAGGGACCTGGCCCTGCGTCTCAGCAGCTAAGTACCTGAGACGTTTATATATTGGGGGTCCCTGTGCTTTATTGTTTGGGGAGAGTGTGCTTACTGTATTTATTGGCATTTCCGGCGGGTTCTCTAGCTGTCGCCCGAGAACCGCGCCGATGGTGCCTGCGCGTCGGCCTCGCTGCTCAAATTTAGGCCCCGGCTTTGCCGGAGGCCTAGTTTCTGTTCACTGCCCTCGCATGTCACTCATGCAGAGGGACAGGCTCGGCTCCTCCCGGCGGCCGTTCTGCACAGGGGAGGGACACTCCCCACTGCTGTGCGTGTCTCCTCCCCTGTAGGTCTCTATGGCCCTCCAGATCCCGCTCTCCAAGCCAAGTCCCGCCCCCTCTCTTCGCTCCGGCGGCCATTTTCTCAGCCAGAGTTCACTCGGCGCTGGTCTGCACTCTGCATCTCTGCTGAAGTGCTGTGCTTGGGGGTCCGGGCTTTGGGATCTGGAGGGCACACAACACCGCTCCAGCGGTCTGGTAAGCCACAACCGGTCTCTGGTTGTGGACCTCTGTATATACTCTCTGGGGTTCATTCTCTTGCAGAGCCCTCACTCCAGCAGCATGTCTCACATGAGGAGCAAGGCTCCAAAGCTTTATACTGTATGCGCTGCATGTAAGCTCCTGCTGCCTGAACCGAGCACCTATCCACATTGTGATGTCTGCTCTAACTTGGCGGTGCCACAGCCTGGAGTCTCACCCCCAGTGGTCTCTCAGGCTGCTCCTGCTTCTGTGGCTGATCCCCCGGCTTGGGTAGAATCCTTTTCTAGGTCTATCTCCCAGTCTTTTGCTGAGTCCATGGGACTTCTGTCCAGGACTTTGATGAATATGCATCAGCCCCCTTCACAGGGTGCCTCTACTGCTAAGGGTCCCTTAGGACCGGAGCTCACAGAGGATTCATCATCAGGGCACAGACCCCGTCCTCCTAACAGGAGACGCAGGGTTTCCTCTCCCTCCTCCTCCCGCTGCTCTGATTCAAGAGCTGACTCGCAGGAGGAGGAGGATGCCTTTACAGGGGGCTCGGAGGCTAACTCCATGTGCCCCATTGATCTGTCCGAAAGTGACTCAGATGTTAGTGATTTGATTGCTTCCATTAATTCTGTACTGGATCTCAATCCGCCAGTATCAGAGGAGCAACCCTCTCTGGCAGAAAAGCACCAGTTTACCTCGCCTAAGAGAGCAAAGAGTGTGTTCTTTAACCACTCCAGTTTTCAGGCCGCTGTGACCAAGCCCAGGGCCTGTCCTGACAAACGCTTCCCAAAGCGTGGTTCTGATGACCGTTTTCCCTTTCCACCTGAGGTGGTCAAGGAGTGGGCTCACTCCCCAAAGGTAGACCCCCCGGTGTCTAGGCTCTCAGCCCGGACCGTTGTGTCGGTGGCTGATGGCACCTCCCTTAAGGATTCCACTGACCGTCAGATTCACCTTCTGGCCAAATCTGTGTATGAAGCGGCGGGGGCCGCGTTTCCCCCGACTTTTGCAGCAGTGTGGGCTCTCAAAGCCATCTCTGCTTCTCTAGAGGAGATGCATTCCCTCACCAGGGAATCTATGCCCGAAATGGTTACCTTAACTTCCCAAGCTTCAGCTTTTCTTTATCGTTCCTTTGGGAGACCCAGACCATGGGTGTTTAGCTTCTGCCTCCGGAGGACACACAAAGTACTACACTTAAAAGTGTAGCTCCTCCCTCTGAGCTTATACACCCCCTGGTAGCCAGGCCTAGCCAGTTTATCGCTTTGTGTCAGGAGGTCATACATCCACACATGCATTCTCATCTGATTTGTTTGACTTTTGGAAAGAGTTTGAAGAAAAGCGGGTCCATGTCTGGACTCCCGGCATGTCCCTTCTCACCCCACTGTGTCGGCGGTGTTGTTAAGGTTGATTACAAGGCTGGAGCCTTACATGCCGCGCTCCTTCACCATCCCTTCTGGGCTCTGGCTTGAAGTGGGAGCCAGCACGGTCTCCATGCCTGGCAGGAGTCCGGTCTCCATCCACAGCCCCTTGAGGATTCTGCTGGACCGGAGCACTCATCCCCAGGGACATGGCCCTGCGTCTCAGTAGCTAAGTACCTGAGACGTTTATGTTGGGGGTCCCGGTTCTTTATTGTAAGGGGAGAGTATGCTGTATGTGATTGTTTTAACTTTTCCGGCGGGTTCTCTAGCTTTTGCCTGAGAACCGCGCCGATGGTGCCTGCTTGTCGGCCTCGCCGCTTAAATTTAGGCCCGGCTTCGCCGGAGGCCTAGTTTCATTTTCCTGCCCTCGCATGTCACTCATGCAGAGGGACAGGTTCGGCTCCTCCCGGCAGCCGTTCTACACAGGGGAGGGACACTCCCCACTGCTGGGGCGTCCCTCCTTCCCTTCAGGTCTCTATAGCCCTCCGGTTCCCGCTCTTTTATAGGAACGCCCCCTAGTTTCTCAGGCAGAGTTCACTCTGCTCTGGGACATCCTGCATTCTGCATCTCTGCTGAGGTGCTGCGCACTGGGGGACCGGGCTTCGGGATCTGGAGGGCACACAACACCGCGCTCAGTGGTCTGGTAAGCCACAGCCGGTCTCCGGTTGTGGACCTCTGTATATTCTCCCTGGGGTTCATTCTCTGCAAAGCCCCCACTCCAGCAGCATGTCTCACACAAGGAGCAAGGCTCCAAAGCTTTATTCTGCATGCACTGTATGTAAGCTCCTGCTGCCTGAGCCGAGCACCTATCCACATTGTGATGTCTGCTCTAACTTGGCGGTGCCACAGCCTGGAGTCTTACCCCCAGTGGTCTCTCAGGCTGCTGCTGCACCTGTGACTGAACCCCCGGCCTGGGTAGAGTCCTTTTCTAGGTCCATATCCCAGTCATTTGCTGAGTCAATGGGACTTTTGTCCAGGACTTTGATGAATATGCATCAGCCCCCCTCACAGGGTGCCTCTAATACTCTTGACAGAGGACTCCTATCCTCTGACCTCCGTCCATCGGAGTTCACGGAGGATTCATCATCTGATCCCAGACCCCGTCCTTCTAAGAGAAGGCGCAGGGTTTCCTCCCCCTCCCCATCCCACGGCTCTGTCTCAAGAGCTGACTCTCAAGATGAGGAGGATGCCCTCACTGGGGGCTCGGAGGCTATGTATCCCATCGATTTCTCTGAGGGTGACTCAGATCTTAGTGATTTGATTGCTTCTATTAATTCTGTGCTGGATCACAATCCGTCAGTGTCAGAGGAGCAACTCTTTGGCAGAAAAACATCAGTTTACCTCGCCTAAGAGTGAAGAGTGTGTTCTTTAACCACTCCAGTTTTCAGCTTTTTCATCTTATGCCATGTCTGCCATGCTAGAGACTGCTCACCGCACTGCGGTGGCTTCAGCCAATTCTCTTGTTATCCGCAGGATCTTGTGGCTTCGAGAGTGGAAGGCAGATGCTTCTTCCAAGAAGTTTCTTGCTGGGCTCCCTTTTGCTGGTTCACGGCTGTTTGGTGAACAGCTGGATGAAATCATTAAAGAAGCTACTGGCGGGAAGAGTACTTCCATGCCACAAACCAAGACCAGGAAACCCGCCCAGGGTAGGAATCAATCGAGGTTTCGTTCCTTTCGTTCCTCCAACTGGTCATCCTCTAAGCCTTCCGCCTCGTCCGCTAACTCAGCCAAGGATCAGAAATCCAACTGGCTTCCGCAGGAGGTGCTGCCACTAAGGCAGCTTCCTCATGACTCTCGGCCCGCTCCAGCCACGTCCTTAGTCGGTGGCAGGCTCTCCCACTTTGACGACGTTTGGTTAAAGCAAGTCTCCGATCAGTGGGTGAGAGACGACATATCTCACGGCTACAGGATAGAATTCTCTTCCAGCCCGCCAAACAGATTTTCTTCGGCGCTCCATTGGGAGACCCAGACGATTGGGTGTATAGCACTGCCTCCGGAGGCCACACAAAGCATTACACTAAAAAGTGTAAGGCCCCTCCCCTTCTGGCTATACACCCCCAGTGGGATCACTGGCTCACCAGTTTTCTGCTTTGTGCGAAGGAGGTCAGACATCCACGCATAGCTCCACTGTTTAGTCAGCAGTAGCTGCTGACTATATCGGATGGAAGAAAAGAGGGCCCATATAGGGCCCCCAGCATGCTCCCTTCTCACCCCACTTGTGGTTTGTAAGGTTGAGGTACCCATTGCGGGTACAGAGGCTGGAGCCCACATGCTGTTTTCCTTCCCCATCCCCCTGAGGGGCTCTGAGGAAGTGGGATCTTACCGGCCCACAAGCCCTGAGGCCGGGCTCCATCCACAGACCCAGTGAACCTGCTGGATACGGAGCGGGGTACCGTTCAGGGACAAGGCCCTGCAACTTTCAGGTACTCTGTGTCCCCGTACAGACAGGCACACACACGCCAGACTTGCTGGGTGTGTTAGTGCGCCGGGGATAGTAGCGCTGCACGCTGGGGTTTGAGTCACAGCAGCTTAGCTGTGTGACTTCATGTGCTGGGAACTACCGCGCCGGCCACTCTCGGAGCGGCGGCGCGGCTGGGACTTGTAGTGCGCCGGGGACTT
This sequence comes from Anomaloglossus baeobatrachus, assembly GCF_048569485.1. Taxonomy (NCBI): domain Eukaryota; kingdom Metazoa; phylum Chordata; class Amphibia; order Anura; family Aromobatidae; genus Anomaloglossus; species Anomaloglossus baeobatrachus. The sequence continues at coordinate 199,436,481 of NC_134361.1, forward strand.
AGCGCCGACCGCGCTTTTACGGCGGCGGCGCTTATAAATTTAGTCCCCGGCTTTTGCGGCCTAGCTCCGCTTCGTTCCAGCCCCCTCCCTGTCAATCAGGGAAGGGGACAGACGCTGTGCAATCGTCAGCGCCGAGGGCTGGAGCCTTATTTACATGCTCCAGCCCTCTCACTAGACACAGTGGGACGCAGGTTTCCCGCTTTTAGTCTGAGCACGCCCAGGGCCCGCCCCCCCCTCCACAGGACGCCGGCAGCCATTCCTGCATGCAGTCTGGCTGGAGGACGGACACAGGCTCTGGGAGACCCAGACTAGGGATTTCTGGCGACCACACACCCGCGTTTAGCGGGCGGTAAGCAGCACATTAGTGCTGGCCCCACTTGTGCCACAGTGTTGTATTGGTGTACTTTTTCCTGTACCAGATATATATATATATATATATATATATATATATATACTGCACTTTACGGTCGCTTCTTGGCTGTATACCCTATATTGCTCTGAGGAGACAACAACATGTCATCCACAAAACGCAAGGGTGCCAAGGCAAGGGCTGTATACACTGCTTGTACAGCATGTGGGGCTAATCTACCAGCAGGCTCCAACGACTCTCATTGTGTGCAATGTTCAGTCCCAGTGGCACTTCGTCAGCCGGAGTCTATGGTGGTAGTGGCCCAGGCAGAGACGCCGGTGAACCCAGCCCCGGTGACGGGGACAGAATTTGCAGTCTTTGCTGATAAAATGTCTGTGACTATGACAAAAATCCTGGAGACCTTGCAGTCCAGGCCAGTTGCTCAGACCATGGACACTGCTGTGTCTATGTTCCCCGGTCCCCCTCAGTTGGAACTAATCCGTACTTCAAGGGGGTCCCAGGCATCACAGGCTGAGGGCTCTGACTCCGATGACAGTCCCAGTCCGCCTAAGCGAGCTCGCTGGGAGAGACCCTCCACGTCATCACGCGGGTCAGGGTCTCAGCGAGAAGGGTCTCTATATGATGAGACAGATGTGGGTGATCAGGAGTCTTGTCCTGACACCGCACTCAATTTGGATACGCCAGATGGTGACGCCATGGTAAATGACCTTATAGCGGCCATCAATAGGCTGTTGGATATTTCTCCCCCAGCCCCTTCAGCAGAGGAGGCAGCTGCACAGCAGGAGAAATTCCATTTCCTGTATCCCAAGCGTAAATTGAGTACTTTTCTGGACCACTCTGACTTCAGAGAATCAATCCAGAAACACAATGCTTATCCGGACAAGCGTTTTTCCAAACGCCTTAAGGATACACGTTATCCCTTTCCCCCTGACGTGGTCAAACGCTGGACCCAGTGTCCAAAAGTGGACCCTCCAATATCCAGGCTTGCAGCTAGATCCATAGTTGCAGTGGAGGATGGGGCTTCACTTAAGGATGCCAATGACAGACAGATGGACCTTTGGTTGAAATCTGTCTATGAAGCTATCGGCGCGTCGTTTGCACCAGCATTCGCGGCCGTGTGGGCGCTCCAAGCTATTTCAGCTGGTCTGGCCCAGGTGGACTCTTTCATACGTCCAGCAGTGCCGCAAGTGGCGTCCTTAACTACGCAAATGACTGCGTTTGCGACCTACGCTATCAATGCGGTACTGGACTCTACGAGCCATACCTCAATGGCATCCGCCAACTCTGTAGTTTTGCGCAGAGCCTTGTGGTTAAAAGAATGGAAAGCAGATTCTGCTTCTAAAAAATGTTTAACCAGCTTGCCATTATCTGGAGACAGACTGTTTGGTGAGCAATTGGCGGAAATCATTAAACAGTCCAAAGGTAAGGACTCTTCCTTACCCCAGCCCAGATCAACCAAACCTCAACAGAGGAAGTGGCAGTCAAAGTTTCGGTCCTTTCGAGGCTCGGGCAAGCCCCAATTCTCCTCGTCCAAAGGGACTCAGAAAGAGCAAAGGAGCTCTGATTCCTGGCGGGCTCACTCACGCCCCAAGAAAGCAACCGGAGGTACCGCTTCCAAGGCGGCTGCCTCATGACTTTCGGCCGCCTCCCTCCGCATCCTCGGTCGGTGGCAGGCTCTCCCGCTTTTGCGACATTTGGCTGCCACAGGTCAAAGACCGGTGGGTAACAGACATTTTGTCTCACGGGTACAGGATAGAGTTCAGTTCTCGTCCTCCGCCTCGGTTCTTCAGAACTTCCCCACATCCCGACCGAGCAGATGCCCTTCTGCAGGCGGTGAATTCTCTAAGAGCAGAAGGAGTGGTGGTCCCTGTTCCTCTTCGGGAACAAGGACAAGGTTTTTACTCCAATCTCTTTGTGGTGCCAAAAAAGGACGGCTCATTCCGTCCTGTTCTGGACCTAAAGCTGCTCAACAAGCATGTGAACGCCAGGCGGTTCCGGATGGAATCCCTCCGCTCAGTCATTGCCTCAATGTCTCAAGGAGATTTCCTAGCATCAATAGACATCAAAGATGCTTATCTCCACGTGCCGATTGCTACAGAGCACCAACGTTTTCTACGCTTCGTGATAGGAGACGACCATCTTCAGTTCGTAGCTCTGCCATTTGGTCTGGCGACAGCCCCACGGGTGTTCACCAAGGTCATGGCGGCAGTGGTAGCAGTTTTGCACTCTCGGGGACACTCTGTGATCCCTTACTTGGACGATCTACTTGTCAAGGCACCCTCTCAAGAGGCATGCCAACTCAGCCTGAATGTTGCACTGGAGACTCTCCAGACGTTCAGGTGGATCATCAACTTCTCAAAGTCAAATCTGTCACCGACCCAATCACTAACGTATCTTGGCATGGAGTTTCATACCCTCTCAGCGATAGTGAAGCTTCCGCTGGACAAGCAGCGGTCACTACAGACTGGGGTACAGGCTCTCCTTCAAGGTCAGTCGCACTCCTTAAGACGCCTCATGCACTTCCTCGGGAAGATGGTGGCGGCAATGGAGGCGGTTCCGTTTGCGCAGTTTCATCTGCGCCCACTTCAATGGGACATTCTCCGCCAATGGGACGGGAAGTCAACATCCCTGGACAGGAAAGTCTCCCTTTCCCAGACGGCCAAGGACTCTCTGCAGTGGTGGCTTCTTCCCACCTCATTATCACAGGGAAGATCCTTCCTACCACTGTCCTGGGCGGTGGTCACGACAGACGCGAGTCTGTTAGGGTGGGGAGCAGTTTTTCTCCACCACAGGGCTCAGGGTACGTGGACTCAGCAGGAGTCCACCCTTCAGATCAATGTTCTGGAAATCAGAGCAGTGTATCTTGCCCTACTAGCCTTCCAGCAGTGGCTGGAAGGAAGGCAGATCCGAATTCAGTCGGACAACTCCACAGCGGTGGCATACATCAATCACCAAGGGGGGACACGCAGTCGGCAAGCCTTCCAGGAAGTCCGGCGGATTCTGATGTGGGTGGAAGCCACGGCCTCCACCATATCCGCAGTTCACATCCCCGGCGTAGAAAACTGGGAAGCAGACTTCCTCAGTCGCCAGGGCATGGACGCAGGGGAATGGTCCCTTCACCCGGACGTGTTTCAGGAAATCTGTCGCCGCTGGGGAAGGCCGGACGTCGACCTAATGGCGTCCCGGCACAACAACAAGGTCCCAACCTTCATAGCACGGTCTCGCGATCACAGAGCTCTGGCGGCAGACGCCTTAGTGCAAGATTGGTCGCAGTTCCGGCTCCCTTATGTGTTTCCACCTCTGGCACTCTTGCCCAGAGTGCTACGCAAGATCAGATCCGACTGCAGCCGCGTCATACTCGTCGCCCCAGACTGGCCAAGGAGGGCGTGGTATCCGGATCTGTGGCATCTCACGGTCGGCCAACCGTGGGCACTACCAGACCGACCAGACTTACTGTCCCAAGGGCCGTTTTTCCATCGGAATTCTGCGGCCCTGAACCTGACTGTGTGGCCATTGAGTCCTGGATCCTAGGGTCTTCAGGATTATCCCAAGGGGTCGTTGCCACCATGAGACAGGCTAGGAAACCCACGTCCGCTAAGATCTACCACAGAACGTGGAGGATATTCTTATCCTGGTGCTCTGCTCAGGGAGTGTCTCCCTGGCCATTTGCCTTGCCTACCTTTCTTTCTTTCCTGCAATCTGGGTTAGAAAAAGGTTTGTCGCTCGGCTCCCTTAAAGGGCAAGTCTCGGCGCTATCCGTCTTTTTTCAGAAGCGGCTAGCACGATTTCCTAAGGTGCGCACGTTCCTGCAGGGGGTTTGTCATATCGTACCCCCGTACAAGCGGCCGTTAGATCCATGGGATCTGAACAGGGTACTAGTTGCCCTCCAGAAGCCGCCCTTCGAGCCTCTGAGGGAGGTTTCACTTTCTAGACTATCACAGAAAGTGGCTTTTCTGGTAGCGATCACATCTCTTCGGAGAGTGTCTGAGCTAGCAGCGCTATCATCCAAGGCTCCCTTCCTGGTCTTCCACCAGGACAAGGTAGTGCTGCGCCCCATTCAGGAGTTTCTCCCGAAGGTGGTATCCTCTTTTCATCTTAATCAGGATATCTCTTTGCCTTCTTTTTGTCCTCATGCAGTTCATCGGTATGAGAAGGATTTACATTTGTTAGATCTGGTGAGAGCACTCAGAATCTACATTTCCCGCACGGCGCCCCTGCGCCGTTCGGATGCACTCTTTGTCCTTGTCGCTGGTAAGCGCAAAGGGTCGCAGGCTTCTAAGGCCACCCTGGCTCGATGGATCAAAGAACCAATTCTTGAAGCCTACCGGTCTGCTGGGCTTCCGGTTCCATCAGGGCTGAAGGCCCATTCTACCAGAGCCGTGGGTGCGTCCTGGGCATTACGACACCAGGCTACGGCTCAACAGGTGTGCCAGGCAGCTACCTGGTCGAGTCTGCACACTTTCACCAAACATTATCAGGTGCATACCTATGCTTCGGCGGACGCCAGCCTAGGTAGAAGAGTCCTGCAGGCGGCAGTTGCTTCCCCGTAGGGGAGGGCTGTCTTCGCAGCTCTAACATGAGGTATTCTTTACCCACCCAGGGACAGCTTTTGGACGTCCCAATCGTCTGGGTCTCCCAATGGAGCGCCGAAGAAGAAGGGAATTTTGTTACTTACCGTAAATTCCTTTTCTTCTAGCTCCTATTGGGAGACCCAGCACCCGCCCTGTTGTCCTTCGGGATTTTTGGTTGTTTTTCGGGTACACATGTTGTTCATGTTGAAAGGTTTTCAGTTCTCCGACGTTACTTCGGAGTGAATTTGTTTAAACCAGTTCTTGGCTTTCCTCCTTCTTGCTTTTGCACTAAAACTGGTGAGCCAGTGATCCCACTGGGGGTGTATAGCCAGAAGGGGAGGGGCCTTACACTTTTTAGTGTAATGCTTTGTGTGGCCTCCGGAGGCAGTGCTATACACCCAATCGTCTGGGTCTCCCAATAGGAGCTAGAAGAAAAGGAATTTACGGTAAGTAACAAAATTCCCTTCTTTTCTCTCAACTCCCCCCTGCTCCAAGGCCGCCGCCTTCTCACAGGCCGTGGCAGCCTTGCAGGCCAACGGAGTAATTGTACCAGTTCCCGCCCGGGAACGGTTCAGAGGTTTCTACTCAAATCTCTTCCTAGTTCCCAAAAAGCACAGTACCTTCCGGCCCATCCTGGATCTCAAGCTTCTCAACAAGCATGTTCAGGTGCGGCATTTTCGCATGGAGTCTCTGCGGTCAGTCATTGCCTCAATGACCCAAGGGGATTTCCTGGCGTCCATCGACATCAGAGATGCCTATCTGCATGTGCCAATTGCAGTGTCACACCAGCGTTGGCTACGTTTTGCAATCGGAGAAGATAATTTCCAATTTGTGGCTCTCCCCTTCGGGTTAGCCACGGCTCCTCGGGTATTCACCAAGGTCATGGCAGCAGTGATTGTGGTTCTGCACCTCCAGGGGTTGGCAGTGATTCCTTACCTGGACGACCTTCTAGTCAAGGCTTCATCCAGCGCAGACTGTCAGCGGAGTGTCTCGCTCACTCTCGCCACTCTAGCCCAATTCGGGTGGCTTGTCAATCTGCCCAAATCCACTCTGACTCCGACCCAGAGTCTCACGTACCTAGGGATGCAGTTCGAGACTTTGCCGGCACTTGTGAAGCTGCCCTTAGTCAAACAGCAGTCCCTCCAACTGGCGGTGCGCTCTCTGCTGAGGCCCCGCCGTTATACCCTCAGGCGTCTAATGCAGGTGCTGGGTCAGATGGTGGCGTCAATGGAGGCTGTTCCCTTTTTTTAAAACCATAACTTTTTATTAGTAATTAATTTCAGATGTTGCATCATACATCATATTGTCATCACATTATCAACAAAAATCACAATAATATGGGTATTAAACAAGGGAGAGGGGTGGGGGAGGGGGGGAGAAGGGGATGGGGGAATGGTGATATCACATCAATTTCCGGGTCACATTCTCCATATATACATCTGTAGATTTATTTGATAACCGTATTTAATCGGAAGGATAACCAGTAGTTCCATTTCTTATAGAATAGCGCTGTGTTATTGTTGGATGAAGCGAGTATCTTCTCGCATAGGCAGTTCTCATTGATCAGTGAGATGACTTCGGGTAGTGCGGGGCATTGGGGGGTTTTCCAGTAACTTGCGATTTTGAGTCTTGTGGCCACAATGATATGTACAATCACTGTGCGGATCTCGTAGGGGAGTGAGTCCAGATCGATGGCGAGCAGCGCCTGCTGTGCAGACAGCGTTATTCCTACACCACAAATCTGAAATATTAAATGATTTATTGCTTCCCACAGACGTCTGACATTACTACATTTCCACCATATGTGTAACATGTCTGCGCTGGGGTCTCCACATCTCCAGCACGTGTCCGGGGAATTGTGGAACATCTTAGATAGTCTATAGGGGGTGAGATACCACCTATATAATAGTTTCCTTGCGTTTTCTATGTGGTTAGTGCATTTAGATTAGCTTCCAATAATTAGGAAGGATGCTCGCCATTGATCCGGTGTGAAGGTGCAGTGTAAGTCTCTTTCCCATTTTTGTAGGTATGTGGTTAGCGAGGGCAGGGTGTTCTCTAGCATACAATCATAGCTTATAGACAATGCTTTCCTCTGTGCGGTGGGGTTCAGTAGCATAGAGTACAGCTTAGATGGCGGTGCCGTCATCGGCTCGTTCCTTCCATAGAGGAAGTGTCGGATCTGTAGGTATGTGGTTAGCGAGGGCAGGGTATTCTCTAGCATACAATCATAGCTTATAGACAATGCTTTCCTCTGTGCGGTGGGGTTCAGTAGCATAGAGTACAGCTTAGATGGCGGTGCCGTCATCGGCTCGTTCCTTCCATAGAGGAAGTGTCGGATCTGTAGGTATGTGGTTAGCGAGGGCAGGGTGTTCTCTAGCATACAATCATAGCTTATAGACAATGCTTTCCTCTGTGCGGTGGGGGTCAGTAGCATAGAGTACAGCTTAGATGGCGGTGCAGTCATCTGCTCCTTCCTTCCATAGAGGAAGTGTCGGATCTGCAGGTATGTGGTTAGCGAGGGCAGGGTGTTCTCTAGCATACAATCATAGCTTATAGACAATGCTTTCCTCTGTGCGGTGGGGGTCAGTAGCATAGAGTACAGCTTAGATGGCGGTGCAGTCATCTGCTCCTTCCTTCCATAGAGGAAGTGTCGGATCTGCAGGTATGTGGTTAGCGAGGGCAGGGTATTCTCTAGCATACAATCATAGCTTATAGACAATGCTTTCCTCTGTGCGGTGGGGGTCAGTAGCATAGAGTACAGCTTAGATGGCGGTGCAGTCATCTGCTCCTTCCTTCCATATAGGAAATGTCGGATCTGCAGATATTTGTAGAAGTCCCTTTGTGGTATATTGTATCTCTCTCGCAATGATGAGAAGGGGATTAGTTCCTCCCCATCATACAGATTCCCAATACATGTGATTTGGCATAGTTTCCAGTTTTTAAGCTTTAGGTCAGGGATACAATGCTCCAGTGTCTCTATGGGGGCCTTAAGGAGTGCGATTTGTATAAGGCCTAATTTATTAGTTAACATCTTCCATAGCTCCAGGGTCGCGTCTATGGTTGGGGATAGGTTACAATTCCTACCAGGGATTAAAGTGTGGTGTGCATGGAAGAAGGCGGAGACACTGGAGGCTCCAATCAGATATTTCTCAATGGCTATCCAGTGCCGGTCATCCTCATTGTTCCACATGAAGCGTAGCTGCTCGAATAAGGCGGCTCTGTAGTAGCGGACCACTGAGGGGTATCCCAGGCCCCCCTTAATTATAGGGGTGTAGAGTGTGTCCGCCTGGACTCGGGGCTGTTTTCCCTGCCATATATGTTTGGAGAGGATGGCTTGTATCTCTTTTAGTATTTTCATTGGGAATATGATGGGGAGATTGCGGAACAGATACAATATCTGCGGGAGAATGAACATCTTCACTGATGCGATCCTTCCCAGCCACGATAGCTCGTGTTTCTTCATTCTTAATATGTCAGCTTGGATTTTCCTCTTCAGGGACTCATAATTCAGAGAGGGCATTTTATCTGCCGAGAGTGTTAGCCGGATGCCTAGATACTCAATACTATCATTATTCCAATTGAAGGGGTACTTGTTCTGGAATTTTTTGGGGTACGTTGTGGATGGGGTTAGGTTTAATACCTGACATTTAGACGTGTTTAGTTTACAATATGAGATTCTAGAGAACAGATCCATGATTTGCATTGCTGCCGGTAATGACTCTGTGGGGTTTGTTATCGCTAGAATGATGTCGTCCGCAAACAGACCTATTTTGTGTTCTGTCCTGTCCACCTGGATTCCTGATATTACTGGGTGAGATCGGATTTTTTCCGCTAAAGGTTCAATCGCCAAGGCGAATATGAGGGGCGATAGCGGACACCCTTGTCTCGTCCCATTTGTGACAGGGAACTTGTCCGACATCATTCCAGAGACAAAAACTGACGCTGATGGATGAGAGTATAATAAAGTAATTGCATTAAAAATGCTGCCAGTAAATCCGAATCTGGATAAAACCTCAAATAGATAGCCCCAATGCACCCGATCGAAGGCCTTCTCCGCGTCCAGTGCCAGGAGCAGAGCAGGCGCCCGGCCTCTCCCCGCCACACTGATGAGGTCAATCATCCGTCTGGTGCCATCCAGCGTCTGTCTGGATTTGATAAACCCAACCTGGTCTCTGTGCACCAGGGAGGGCATTACACCGGAGATCCGACCTGCCAGGATTTTGGAGTATAGCTTGAGGTCGGTATTCAGTAGGGATATCGGCCTGAAGCTATTGGTTTGGTCAGGGATTTTACCTGGTTTGGGGAGGGGGACTATGGTCGCCTGGAGCATCTCATCTCGTATTTGGCCTGTTTCATATATATTCTGGAAGACTAGTAATAGGTGTGGGGACAATATTTGATGAAATGTCTTGAAGTATTCGTTAGTTATCCCGTCCGGTCCTGGGGATTTGTTATTCTTAGATGTTTGGATGGCTTGTTGGATTTCTATTTGGCTTATGGGTTGGTTTATTGCCGTCAGTTTGTCCTCTGGGATTTTGGGTAGTGATATACTATTTAGGAAGTTATTAATGAGTTCAGCGCTGGGTTGTGGGGTGAGATTGTCGTCTTTGAGGTTGTAGAGTGAGGAGTAGTATTTGGCGAAGGTGTTGGCGATGTCTTTAGGGTTGTATACTTTGTTCTTTTGGGCGTCTTGTATATGAGCTATCCTTTGCTTTGTTAGTCTGGCTTTGATTTTATTGGCTAGTATTTTGCTCGCCTTGTTTCCCTGCCAGTAATAGTTGGCTTTGCTTCTCCTCAGGTTGTGCTCGTGTTTATATTGGAGTAGTTGGTATAGATCGTATCTTGCCTTTTGTAGGTCTTTGTATATAGCGGGTGAGGGGCTGTTTTTATGGGCATCCTCTAATGATGCTATACTTTTGTGAAGTTCCTCTATCTGTCGCATTCTTAGCTTTTTGTGTTGTGCTGCTATCTGTATTAGGCCGGTTTCACACATCCGGCTTTTTGCCGTTTTACCGGATCCGGCGCTCTCCCATACAGATAATACAGTACAATGACAGCGCTGTAACTTCCGGGTCACATGCGCCGGTCACATGACAGCATGTGACCGGCGCTTGTTGCTCTGTCATTGTACTGTATTAACTGTACGGGAGAGCGCCGGATCCGGCAAAACTGCAAAAAGCCGGATGTGTGAAACCGGCTGTCACAAACCACCGGGGGGGTCACTCAGAAATCCCCCGCGCTGGCTACCAGTACGTCACAATCGGGGGGTAACAAGTGGGGGTCACCCCTCCTTTATACCTCCCGACCGACAGACAGAGCACGTGACGCGCTCTCTAGCGCCCCTCTTATAGTCAGGCCAATTATGGAATTGCCCGACAATAAGCAAGGAGGCCGCTATACTACTTATGCCGATTATTGAAGGGTCCCCGGTGAGAGTAAGGTATATATTCCCCCGACCTCCGCGGGCGGAATATATAAAATCTCCCCGAATCTCACTGGCCTCCCCACAATAATCCTTGGCACAATTCGCTGCCACCAACCGATTCACGGTAACTATTAGCCGAACACACAGACGTGGGATTCAAGATCGAGATAACAGAACAGCCCAAGATTAATTATATAATTTAATCAGCCTAAAGCACACTAGAAACTACAATATATACAATAGGGAATCTACAGAATATACATAGGTCAGAGTACAGTTACAATCAAAGCATGGGTTACAAACAGGCATACACAGTTCCAGCAGTTACCTTGTTGCGTCTGGCCACAGGGGGGCGCTGTAGACCAGGTTTCCAGGAACTCCCTCACAGGTCTTTCCCAACCAGGCCCCCGAGCAGAAGAACACTGGAAAATGGCCGAAGTAGGGTTATCAACCTGGGCAGATCCAGGTCCCCTCCTACCTTAGTGACCTCACAGGGAAGCACTGCCACTCCCCCTGCATGGATCAGAATTATCCAGCAAAGGGGATATTGGCCATAACTTTGCCTGGGAGCGTCGTAGGCGGACGCCAATGCTCTCATTGTGACAGTTATGAATTTAGCTACAGAACGAGGGGACTCATGACCTGTCTGCCAGTTCCCCATTGGCTGATATCACGCCTGGGGCATTTCCCAATGTCCTGCTCCCATAAAAAGGGGGTGCCGGCATCGTCCACATGCGGAGACACCATTTTTATGGTTGCCATATTTATCGGAAATATGGCTTGCGAGATATGAACCATTTTTTACTGGAGTCGTTCTGTCTGGCTATTTCCATAGCCTTGCTAACTAGCTAGCAGCCCCCACTACAGGGTCACGGCAGGGAGTCATCCTGTGTCCATTGTCCCTAAGCCACCTAATTTCCATATCACAGGACATGGCCATGGGATTTGTTGCTAAACCAGTTGTGTGAAGGAAAGGGGGGGTGACACCAGGAGAGGGCTTCCTGACATACTTGAATATCATGATTTATCGTCATATCTCCGGATTTACCTCACACCGGCCTTAGCCGTCCTCTTATGTACGCCTTGTGGGCGCACCACACTGTGGTCGGGGATATGTCTGGGGTGCTATTAATATCAAAATATTCCTGTAACAGGTCTTTGATTTGGGATTTGATACTATCTGAGGATATTAAGTGGTTATTAATTCTCCATGGGGAATGTGTTGGGTTATTATATGTCTCTCTTATTTGGCATGACATAGGGGCATGGTCCGACCAGGTTATGTTCCCTATTTGGGCCGATTGTATATTTTGCAGGAGCCATTTATCCACCACTATTGGGTCAATTCTGGAGTATATTTTATGTGGATGTGAGTTAAATGTGTAGTCCCGTTCGGAGGCGTGAAGGACCCTCCATGTGTCGTACAATTCTTCTGACAGGAGGCATTGGGACAGCGCATGGGACTGGGATGTTTTCTTGGAGCACCAGGATTTGTCTATATTGGGGATCGGGACGATATTGAAGTCTCCGCAGATTAGTAGCAATCCTTGTTTTATTTTGGATAATTTGGTCATAAGTTCTCTAATAAAGGTGATTTGTCCTGAATTAGGTGCGTATATAGATGCGATTGTGTATGTCTTATTATTGATATTGCATATAAGTATCACATATCTGCCCTCGTCATCTAGGATTTTATCAATGAGCTGGAACGCTATAGTGTCCTTTATCGCAATCGTTACGCCTCTTTTTTCTTTTTCACTGCGTGTGAGGCATAGATGTGGGGGTAATGCTGGTGTTTTAGTCTATGTGCGTCCTCGCTGTTTAGATGAGTCTCTTGGACACATAATATGTCCGCTTTAAGCGTCTGGGCCTCTTTCCACAATAATGATCTCTTAAAGGGGCTGTTCAAACCTTTCACATTAATAGTTGAAATTTTAAATACCATCAGATATAGTAATAAAAGAAGAAAAAACAGAAATCAATATGTCACCAAGTACAAGGCAATGGTAAGGGAAGCAAAGGGTTAGGGTGCAAACAGTACTTACAACAGGTTACAATTCAGAGTCCGGTTCTACGTGAACCAACTGGATATTCGTCCCTATCCAGTATCAATGGGGGGTGAGAATAAAACGAGAGAAAAACTAAACGTTATTCTCGTGCCCCTCCAACCTGCCAATCAAAACAAAGAATGGCATCAAAATAGAGAATGGGATGAAGGTGTCCCTGTTCAGGACCATTCTTTGTTCAGCATCGGGGGTCTCTTCTTCAGCAGGGAGCTGGTGTCTTCGTCCACAGATGTTAGGGACCAGTCTTGGAGCAGGGTCATAGCCTCTCTGGGGGACACGAGGACGTGTGTGACTCCATTTTTCATCACGATGAGCTTTACCGGGTATCCCCATTTGTAGGTGATGTTATTGTCGCGCAGGATCTTGGTTGCGGATGAGAATTCCCGCCTTCTATTCAGAGTGTCCGCAGACAGGTCGGTGAACACAAGGATGTTCTGGAATCTTTCTGGACGTTCTTGCTTGTTTGCTGCCGCCGCCTTGATTACTGCCTCTTTAAAATGATAGAAGTGCAGTCTGGCGATCACGTCCCGTGGTGCGGAGCTGGGAACGGATTTGGGTTTGGGGATCCGGTGCGCCCTATCAATCAGTAGATCCCTCTGCTCTGCTGACGGCACCAGTGCTGTAAAAAAGTCCGTTAAGAACTCTGTCAGTGCGTCGGCGGGCACGTTCTCAGGAATCCCTCTGAAACGTAAGTTATTTCATCTGGATCGGTCTTCGAGATCCGCGATTTTCAGTTTTAGGGCTATAATCTCATCGTCCGCCTCATTATGCGCATCTATTAGCTGGTTGTGCGCTTTGGTGTACTCCTCCAGTTTCCCCTCTAAGCAACTTCAAAGACAGGAACTTTGCTTGGCTTCTGCCCCTTCTTCCTCTCCCGCACCATGTCTATACCGATCTGTTCCCCTGCACTTCAGCTGCACTTATCTGTGATTTACAGCCTCCTCCGGTCTGATTGCCTTGCTTTGAGCCGCTTTAAAGGTTGGTGGTCAGGGAGCACAATTCTCAGACGTCTGGTTCAGTTCAGCATCCGGTCACGCCCCGGAGGCTGTTCCCTTTGCCCAGTTCCATCTGCACCCCCTGCAGCTGGACATTCTCCGCTGTTGGGACAAGCGGCCTTCCTCCTTACACAGGTTAGTGGCTCTGTCGCCACGGACCAGGAGCTCTCTTCAGTGGTGGCTTCGGCCCCTCTCTCTGTCCCAAGGGCGCTCCTTCCTGGCCCCGTCCTGGGTGATTCTCACCACGGATGCCAGTCTATCCGGCTGGGGAGCGGTATGTCTCCACCACAGAGCGCAGGACACTTGGACTCCGACCGAGTCAGCCCTTTCAATCAATGTGCTGGAAACCAGAGCCGTGCTTCTAGCTCTCCTAGCTTTTCACCACCTGTTGGCGGGCAGGCACATCCGAGTCCAGTCAGACAACGCGACAGCGGTTGCCTACATCAATCACCAAGGCGGGACACGCAGCCGTCTGGCAATGATGGAGGTACAACGCATCCTTCAATGGGCGGAGGACTCCAAGTCCACCATATCCGCAGTCCACATCCCAGGCGTGGAAAACTGGGAGGCAGATTATCTCAGCCGTCAAAGCGTGGACAGTGGCGAGTGGTCCCTGCACCCGGCAGTGTTTCAGTCAATCTGCCGCAAATGGGGCACTCCGGACGTGGACCTAATGGCATCCCGTCACAACAACAAAGTTCCTGTTTACGTGGCTCGCTCCCATGATCCTCAGGCCTTCGCCGCGAAAGCTCTGGTTCAAGACTGGTCCCAGTTTCGTATGTCCTACGTGTTTCCCCCTCTAGCTCTCTTGCCCAGAGTCCTGCGCAAGATCAGAATGGAGGGCCGTCGAGTCATCCTCATTGCACCGGACTGGCCCAGGCGAGCTTGGTATCCAGACCTGCTCCATCTGTCCGTAGAGATGCCGTGGCATTTCCCGGACCGTCCAGACCTACTCTCGCAAGGTCCGTTTCTCCGCCCGAATTCTGCGGCTCTCAAATTGACGGCGTGGCTCTTGAATCCTGGATCTTGATGGCTTCTGGTATCCCTCCTGAAGTCATCTCCACTATGACTCGGGCCCGGAAGTCTTCCTCCGCTAAGATCTATCACAGGACTTGGAAACTTTTTCTGTCCTGGTGTCGCTCTACCGGCCATCCTCCTTGGCCATTCTCCTTGCCGACCCTTCTGTCTTTTCTACAGTCCGGTCTGCAGCTAGGACTGTCCCTCAACTCTCTCAAGGGACAAGTCTCACCTCTATCAGTGCTGTTCCAGCGGCGTCTCGCTCGGCTGGCTCAGGTCCGCACCTTCATGCAAGGCGCGTCTCACATCATTCCGCCTTATCGGTGGCCCTTGGATCCCTGGGACCTTAACTTGGTCCTCACGGTATTGCAGAAACCCCCTTTTGAGCCTCTTAGGGAGGTTTCTTTGTGTCGTCTTTCTCAGAAGGTGGCCTTTCTGGTTGCCATAACTTCTCTCAGGAGAGTTTCTGATTTGGCTGCACTCTCTTCGGAGTCACCTTTTTTAGTCTTTCATAAAGACAAGGTGGTTCTCCGTCCGACTCCGGACTTTCTTCCTAAGGTGGTCTCTCCCTTCCACCTTAACCAGGACATTACCCTACCTTCCTTCTGTCCGGCTCCTGTTCATCGCTTTGAAAAAGCGCTGCATACTCTGGATCTGGTGCGTGCTCTCCGGATCTGTGTCTCGCACCGCTCCCGGGATATGAAGATGAATTATGACTCCAGTCATAATCCCTCATCACTCCCTGGCAGTGCCCCCTCCCTTCTTGTTCTCAGTGTTCCACTTACACCTCCATGGCCATGTCCTGTGATATGGAAATGAGGTGGTGTGGGAACAATGGACACAGGATGACTCCCTGCCGTCACCCTGTAGTAGGAGCTGCTAGCTAGTTAGCAAGGCTATGGAAATAGCCAGACAGAACGACTCCAGTAAAAAATGGTTCATATCTCGCAAGCCATATTTCCGATAAATATGGCAACCATAAAAAGGGTGTGCCGGCATCGTCCGCATGCAGAGACACCATTTTTATGGTTGCCATATTTATCGGAAATATGGCTTGCGAGATATGAACCATTTTTTACTGGAGTCGTTCTGTCTGGCTATTTCCATAGCCTTGCTAACTAGCTAGCAGCTCCTACTACAGGGTGACGGCAGGGAGTCATCCTGTGTCTATTGTTCCCACACCACCTCATTTCCATATCACAGGACATGGCCATGGAGGTGTAAGTGGAACACTGAGAACAAGAAGGGAGGGGGCACTGCCAGGGAGTGATGAGGGATTATGACTGGAGTCATAATTCATCTTCATATCCCGGGATTTGCCTCACACCTCCCCCCTTTTGAGGGCGCTAGGGGGCAGCACACTCCGGTGTTCCCCCGTGCGCCCGTCCGCGACCTCTCCTTGTCGGGACAGCCCGTCTGCGTTACCGTGGTCACGGCCCCTTTTGTGGCGAATGGTGAAGTTGTATTGCTGGAGCGCAAGGCTCCATCGCAACAATCGCCCATTCGTCCCAGAGACGGTGTGCAACCAGCTGAGGGGATTGTGGTCCGTCTCCACGATGAAGTGGCGCCCGTATAGATAGGGTTGCAGACGCTGCAGGGCCCACACTATGGCCAGGCACTCCTTCTCCATCGTGGAATAGGCAACTTCCCTTGGTAACAGCTTCCTGCTCAGGTACAAGACTGGGTGCTCTTGGCTCGCAGAGTCCACCTGGCTGAGCACCGCACCGAGGCCGAAGTCACTGGCGTCGGTCTGTACTACAAACGGCCGCGTGAAGTCGGCTGCCTGTAGCACGGGCGGGCTGGACAGGGCGTCCTTTAGGGCCCGGAAGGCTGTCTCGCAGTCCATTGTCCAATCGACTGCAGAGGGCAGCTTCGTCTTGGTGAGGTCCGTCAAGGGCTTTGCCAGGCTACTATAGCATGGAACAAACCTCCTATAGTACCCAGCGGTCCCCAAGAAGGACATCACCTGCTTCTTGGTCCTGGGGGTGGGCCAGGATGCGATGGCTTCCACTTTCTCAGGCTCGGGCTTCAGTGTTCTCCCACCTACCCGGTGACCGAGGTACTGGACCTCGCTCATGGCCAGCTGACACTTCCCCGGCTTGATGGTCAAACCTGCCCGGTGGATCCGCCTGAGCACCTGTGCTAGATGCTCTAGGTGGTCCTCCCAGGTGGGACTGAAGACGGCAATGTCATCCAGGTACGCGGCCGCGTACCCTTCAAGTCCCTTGAGCAGGGTGTTGACCATCCGCTGGAAAGTGGCAGGGGCATTCCTCATCCCGAATGGCATCACCGTGGACTCGTACAGTCCAAATGGGGTAATAAAGGCAGAGCGTTCCCTGGCCTTGCGAGTCAGGGGGATCTGCCAATATCCCCGGCTCAGATCCATGATGGTCAGGTACTGAGCCCCGGCCAACTGGTCGAGCAGGTCATCGATGCGTGGCATTGGGTACGCATCGGCGACCGTGACCGCATTGAGCCCCCTGTAGTCCACGCAGAACCGAGTGGTTCGGTCCTTCTTAGGGACGAGGACTACAGGCGAGGCCCAAGCGCTGTTGGATGCCTGGATCACCCCCAGCTTCAGCATCTCGTCAATCTCCTGGCGCATGTGTTGCTGCACCTCCAGGGAGACCCGATATGCTGAACGCCGGATCGGGGGATGATCCCCAGTGTCCACGTGATGGACAGCCAAGTCAGTCCTTCCGGGCTGGTTGGTAAACAACCCCCGGAAGGGGAGGAGGGTGGCCCACAGCTGGGACCGTTGGTCTTCCAAGAGCTGGTGGCCAACCTCCACATCCTCAATGGATCCGCCTGCCCTAACCTGGGCTAGCATATCCAAGAGGGTTTCCGCTTCTCCCTCCTCGGGCAGGTTGCACACGGGGAGCGCACATGCCTCCCGCTCATGATGTGCCTTCATCATGTTCACATGGAAGGGCTTCCGCCTTCCACGGGCAGGGTCCAGGGCGACCAGGTACGTTACAGGGTTGAGCTGCTGGTACACGAGGTATGGGCCTTCCCAGGCTGCCTGAAGCTTGTCCTGTGGTACGGGGACCAGTACCCACACCTTTTGACCCACTTGGTAGGTCCTCTCACAAGCGTTCTGGTCGTACCAACGCTTCTGATCGGCCTGGGCTTGAGCCATATTGTCGTGTACCAGTTGCGTCAAGGCCTGCATTTTGTCCCGGAAGCGCATGACATACTCGATAACCGACACTCCAGGGGTGGCCAAATCCCCTTCCCAAGCCTCTTTCACCAGAGCCAGGGGGCCCCGCACACGTCGCCCGTACAGGAGCTCAAACGGTGAGAATCCTGTTGAGGCCTGTGGAACCTCCCGGTAAGCAAATAACAGGTGTGGGAGATACCGCTCCCAGTCACGCCCATGGGAGTCGACCAACATCTTAAGCATCTGCTTTAAGGTGCCATTGAACCGCTCGCACAGGCCATTAGTCTGTGGATGGTACGGGCTGGCCACCAGATGTCGCACCTGGACTTGCTTACAGAGGGCCTCCATCAGCTGGGACATGAATTGGGTCCCCCGGTCAGTGAGCATTTCCTGGGGAAAACCCACTCGGGAGAAAATCTCCAGCAATGCGGTGGCCACCTTGTCAGCCCGAATGGACGACAAGGCCACTGCTTCTGGGTACCGGGTGGCATAGTCCACTACCGTCAGTAGGAAGCGTTTCCCGGAGCTGCTGGGGATGGCCAGCGGGCCGACCAGATCCACAGCCACCCTCCTGAAAGGCTCATCGATGATTGGCAGAGATACTAGTGGGGCTTTGGGGCGTGGCCCCGCCTTCCCCACTCTCTGACAGGTTTCACACGAACGGCAGTAGGCAGCCACATCGGCCCCCATTTTTGGCCAGTAGAAATGCTGGTTTAACCTGGCCTTGGTCTTAGCGATCCCTAGGTGTCCGGCCATCGGAATCTCATGTGCGATCCGCAACAACTCCGTCCGGAACGGATAGGGTACCACCAACTGTCGGTCCCTGGGCCACGCCTCCGGTGAACCCTGCTGGACCGTGGCCCGGTACAGCCGTCCTTGGTCCCAGACCACTCGCTCCGGGTCCGAGTCCGAGGGAGGCTGTGCCGCCTGCTCCTTAAGAGCTTTCAGGCTGTCATCAGCTTCTAACGCTGCCTGAAACCCCTGACTAGATGTGGCCAGAATCGACGAGACTGTCACATCTTCAGTCAGTACCCCGGGACCTGTGTCCTGGCCTCCACCTGACTCGGCTGCCACTTGGTCAGAAGGGGAAGAGCTATCGGACCTCCGGGAGGCCCCTTGGCTTCCAGCACTCCCACTGCGGGTGACAGCGGCCACAGCCGCTGCGACCGTGGGTCGTGCCTGCTCCTCCTCCGTTCCTGACCAAGTCGCCGGTTCAGGGAGACCTACCTGGCTTCCTGACACCCCGGTTGTGGGGGAACCATGCACCGAGATCTTACCTGGGAGCACTTCCGCTCCTGGACCGGCCCCAATCTCACCTGCCTGTTCCCCTCCTGCAGCAACCGAACCCCGCTGTGAAATCTCTGGGGACCCCACATTTGCTGTGGTAGCCCCCACCCCACACACTGGTCCTCCCCCTGCAGCACCCTGCTCTCTGCTTATCCCTGCAGAGGGCAACAGATCCCAGCTCACAGGCTGATTACTTGTAGAGGCATTGTCACACCTTTCTCTGACCCCCTCCCCTGTCACAGCTGCAGCTGAGTGTGTGTCTATGGTGTCTATGCAAGCAGAAATATCAGAGTTCACTCCCTCCTCCCTTACATCATTCATAGATAACACATTAACATTGTCAGGAGTCATGTCAGTACTGGCTGAAGGTTCAGCCCTTGGGGGGGGCCCAAACTGGGAGGTTATCTGCCCCAAATCTGTCCCAAGTAGCACGTTTGCAGGGATCCGATCAGTTACCCCCACCTCCCTCACCCCCCGCCCTGCGCCCCAGTCCACATAAATGTCAGCAACAGGCAGCGCCGGGTCAGTGCCTCCAATCCCGGAGACAGCGAGGGTTTTTCCAGGGATCAAGTCTTGGGGGGACACCATCTCAGGTCGCACCAGAGTCACCTCCGAGGCGCTGTCTCGCAGTCCTATGGTCACAGACCGGCCGACGGTGACAGGTTGGAAGCTGTCCAGGGACCTACCACCACCCCCACCCACACAATACACCTTGGGCGGCCCTTGGGACGGGGACGGAGCCGGGGCCTTGGGACGCTGAGGGCACATGGCCTTGAAGTGTCCAGGTAGGTTGCACTGGTGGCACCGTCTTGGTTCTGCCACGGGCCTGGAGAGGGGAGTTGAGGGGGACACCCCCTGCAGTCTAGGGGCAGGTGGGGCAGTCGCAGAGTTCATCTTACCCCCTCTCCAGGTGCTGCTGGTGGCTGCTCTCCTGGCTTCCGGAGCCCGATTGTTGGTGTAGTCATCGGCCAGGGCAGCTGTAGCCGTGGACCCCTTTGGCTTCTGGTCTCGGATGAACTGGCGGAGATCCTCAGGGCAGTTCCACAAGAGTTGCTCCGTGATGAACAAGTCCAGGATCTCCGGTCCGGTGGAAAGCTGCAGGCCTTGGGTCCAGTGGTCGGCAGCTCGGGCAAGTGCCCGCCTGTGGTCAGCCCAGGAGTCCTTTGGTCCCTTCTGTAGGCTCCGGAACTTCTTGCGGTAGGACTCTGGAGTGAGGTTGTACTGTTGGATCAGGGCCCGCTTGATGGTGTCGTAGCCCTGATCTGCCTCAGCAGGCAAGTCCCCAAGGATATCCAGGGCCTTACCCCTTAAACGGGGGGTCAGGTATTTGGCCCACTGGTCCTTGTCCAGATGGTGCTGCAAGCAAGTCCGTTCAAAAGCAGTCAAGAAAGAGTCCAAGTCTCCATCCTTCTCCAGCACTGGGAAGTCCTCAACACGGACCTTTGGAAGTTTGGTGTCTCGAAGGTCACGTGTGGCTGATGAGGGCCGGAGCTGAGCTAGCTGCAGCTGGTAGTCACGCTCTGCCTGGCGCTCTTCACGCGCTGCCTGCCGCTCCGCAGCCTCAGCCTCACGCGCTGCTTGCCGCTCTGCCCTGCGCTCTGCCAGGAGTCCCTTGTAGCCCTCCTGGTCTCCAGCCTGGAGAAGGGCCATAGCCATTTGAAGAAGGCTATCCGAGCCTCCCAGGCTCGGTGGAATGGCACGTGGTGATCTGCGGCCCGCTGCGGAGCCTGGTGATTCACTGTCCATTGCAGAGCGGAGGGCTGGCATCTGGCTCGTTGAGGACCCTTGGGTGAGCTGCTCCTCATCTTGTCCATAATTGCCAGCTTGTGCGCTGTCCTCTGCAGAACGGTTTTCTGGCGTCGAGCTCCTGGAGGACTCGTGGGCAACCTCCTCATTACTGCCCACAGCACCGTCCTCCCTCTCTTCGGCTCCTGCTTTAGCATTGGCCAGTTGCCTAGCTCTGCTCCTGGTGCCATCAGCCATTCTTGCAGACTTTTGGTCACTGACACAGAACTGACACCTGATGCCTCCACACACCTTACAGTATCTGCACTCTGACACTCTAGTGTTGAGCTAGTCTGAAGACCCCAGCAGCCACAGCTGCTGCAGGAAGTCTTTAGTGTCTGGGAGTATGGGTCTCACACTCACACACACTATTATCTCGATCCCACCGCTATGCCACCAATATGTCACAAACCACCGGGGGGGTCACTCAGAAATCCCCCGCGCTGGCTACCAGTACGTCACAATCGGGGGGTAACAAGTGGGGGTCACCCCTCCTTTATACCTCCCGACCGACAGACAGAGCACGTGACGCGCTCTCTAGCGCCCCTCTTATAGTCAGGCCAATTATGGAATTGCCCGACAATAAGCAAGGAGGCCGCTATACTACTTATGCCGATTATTGAAGGGTCCCCGGTGAGAGTAGGGTATATATTCCCCCGACCTCCGCGGGCGGAATATATAAAATCTCCCCGAATCTCACTGGCCTCCCCACAATAATCCTTGGCACAATTCGCTGCCACCAACCGATTTACGGTAACTATTAGCCGAACACACAGACGTGGGATTCAAGATCGAGATAACAGAACAGCCCAAGAAACTACAATATATACAATAGGGAATCTACAGAATATACATATGTCAGAGTACAGTTACAATCAAAGCATGGGTTACAAACAGGCATACACAGTTCCAGCAGTTACCTTGTTGCGTCTGGCCACAGGGGGGCGCTGTACCCAGGTTTCTAGGATCCTTCCCACAGATGTTTCCTACACGTGCCCCCAGCAAAAAGAACACTGGAAAATGGCCGAAGTAGGGTTATCAACCTGGCCAAATCCAGGTCCCCTCCTACCTTAGTGACCTCACAGGGAAGCACTGCTCCACCCCTGGCTTGAGTTATGGACAATCCACAACATGGAATATGGCCATAACTTTGCCTGGGAGCGTCGTAGGCGGACGCCAACGCTCTCATTGTGACAGTTATGAATTTAGCTACAGAACGAGGGGACTCATGACCTGTCTGCCAGTTCCCCATTGGCTGATATCACGCCTGGGGCATTTCCCAATGTCCTGCTCCCATAAAAAGGGTGTGCCGGCATCGTCCGCATGCAGAGACACCATTTTTATGGTTGCCATATTTATCGGAAATATGGCTTGCGAGATATGAACCATTTTTTACTGGAGTCGTTCTGTCTGGATATTTCCATAGCCTTGCTAACTAGCTAGCAGCTCCTACTACAGGGTGACGGCAGGGAGTCATCCTGTGTCCATTGTTCCCACACCACCTCATTTCCATATCACAGGACATGGCCATGGAGGTGTAAGTGGAACACTGAGAACAAGAAGGGAGGGGGCACTGTCAGGGAGTGATGAGGGATTATGACTGGAGTCATAATTCATCTTCATATCCCGGGATTTGCCTCACACCTACATCAATCACCACGGCGGGACACGCAGCCGTCTGGCAATGATGGAGGTACAACGCATCCTTCAATGGGTGGAGGACTCCAAGTCCACCATATCCGCAGTCCACATCCCAGGCGTGGAAAACTGGGAGGCAGATTATCTCAGCCGTCAAAGCGTGGACAGTGGCGAGTGGTCCCTGCACCCGGCAGTGTTTCAGTCAATCTGCCGCAAATGGGGCACTCCGGACGTGGACCTAATGGCATCCCATCACAACAACAAAGTTCCTGTTTACGTGGCTCGCTCCCATGATCCTCAGGCCTTCGCCGCGAAAGCTCTGGTTCAAGACTGGTCCCAGTTTCGTATGTCCTACGTGTTTCCCCCTCTAGCTCTCTTGCCCAGAGTCCTGCGCAAGATCAGAATGGAGGGCCGTCGAGTCATCCTCATTGCACCGGACTGGCCCAGGCGAGCTTGGTATCCAGACCTGCTCCATCTGTCCGTAGAGATGCCGTGGCATTTCCCGGACCGTCCAGACCTACTCTCGCAAGGTCCGTTTCTCCGCCCGAATTCTGCGGCTCTCAAATTGACGGCGTGGCTCTTGAATCCTGGATCTTGATGGCTTCTGGTATCCCTCCTGAAGTCATCTCCACTATGACTCGGGCCCGGAAGTCTTCCTCCGCTAAGATCTATCACAGGACTTGGAAACTTTTTCTGTCCTGGTGTCGCTCTACCGGCCATCCTCCTTGGCCATTCTCCTTGCCGACCCTTCTGTCTTTTCTACAGTCCGGTCTGCAGCTAGGACTGTCCCTCAACTCTCTCAAGGGACAAGTCTCACCTCTATCAGTGCTGTTCCAGCGGCGTCTCGCTCGGCTGGCTCAGGTCCGCACCTTCATGCAAGGCGCGTCTCACATCATTCCGCCTTATCGGTGGCCCTTGGATCCCTGGGACCTTAACTTGGTCCTCACGGTATTGCAGAAACCCCCTTTTGAGCCTCTTAGGGAGGTTTCTTTGTGTCGTCTTTCTCAGAAGGTGGCCTTTCTGGTTGCCATAACTTCTCTCAGGAGAGTTTCTGATTTGGCTGCACTCTCTTCGGAGTCACCTTTTTTAGTCTTTCATAAAGACAAGGTGGTTCTCCGTCCGACTCCGGACTTTCTTCCTAAGGTGGTCTCTCCCTTCCACCTTAACCAGGACATTACCCTACCTTCCTTCTGTCCGGCTCCTGTTCATCGCTTTGAAAAAGCGCTGCATACTCTGGATCTGGTGCGTGCTCTCCGGATCTGTGTCTCGCACCGCTGCGCTTAGGCGGTGCACGTCTCTTTTTGTGCTAACCACAGGTCGGCGCAAGGGCCTCCCTGCTTCTAAGCCGACCTTAGCCCGTTGGATTAGATCGACCATTTCGGACGCCTACCAGAGTACTCAGGTGCCTCCCCCGCCGGGGATCAAGGCACATTCGACCAGAGCTGTCGGTGCCTCTTGGGCTTTCAGGCACCAGGCTACGGCTCAACAAGTCTGTCAGGCTGCCACTTGGACTAGCCTGCATACCTTCTCGAAGCACTACCAAGTGCATGCTCATGCTTCGGCAGATGCGAGCTTGGGCAGACGCATCCTTCAGGCGGCTGTCGCCCATTTGTGAAGTTAGGTTCTGCCTACTTCTTAGTTTTTCTGTTTATTCCCACCCATGGACTGCTTTGAGACGTCCCAATGTCTGGGTCTCCCATAGGAACGATAAAGAAAAAGAGAATTTTGTTTACTTACCGTAAATTCTTTTTCTTATAGTTCCGTATTGGGAGACCCAGCTCCCTCCCTGTTGCCAATTTCTTGTTCCGCGTGTTATCACCGGCTGTTGTTGTGGACAGAGTCTCCGGTTGTTCCGGCTCTTGCTGTGTTATACTTGTGGGTGGCTATTCTCCTTCAGCTTTTGCACTAAACTGGCTGGGACTGGCTCACCAGGGGGTGTATAAGCTCAGAGGGAGGAGCTACACTTTTAAGTGTAGTACTTTGTGTGTCCTCTGGAGGCAGAAGCTAAACACTCAATGTCTGGGTCTCCCAATACGGAACTATAAGAAAAAGAATTTACGGTAAGTAACAAAATTCTCTTTTTTTTATTTTAAATGATTTTATTTTATTTTTTTAGGTGGAGACTGAGTTAGAAGATCTGATAGATGAGCTGCTGGAGCGAGACGGGGCTGCAGGTACCATTTTTTTATTTTATGAATTAAGCCGGTCATACTCTACAGCTGTCTCTCTCGACACCTCCATAAGCATGAGCGCTCAGGTCAGCTGAGCATGCACGTCTTTTAATCTGGGGTAGATTAGAAAGCCATTCCCATCCACCCTGAAAACAAAAGAATTAGATGATGAAATTTTGGCTATTGTAGCAGTCATCTGACTAGCAGGCCCCCATAATGCTCACATGGCCGTGGAAATCAGTGGGCTCACCCAACTTTCTCCTATTGTGTATAGGAGCCTTTAGCTTAAGATAATCTGTTACCAATGTTTTTGCTATAATCTGAGAGCAGCATGATGTAGGGGCTGAGACCCTGATTCCAGCTCTTGCTGGTCTGCTTGCTGTCAGAGAAACAACGCTTGTGTCAAACTATTGCTTCACTGGGAAACAAAGGAGACCATTGCTGTATGCTGCTTCAACTAGTAGGCTGTGGATTGCAAAAAAAGTTAGCTCCTACTCGACAGTATACATTCACAAACCGGAACCAAGCTGGTCAGTTTAAGATTAATGTCCGCCCACACCATTGATTGGCAGTCAATGTACAGTGTACACAAAAAATCTACCAATCATTGGTGGGGGCGGGGTTACACATTGCAGGAGGACTAGGAGGAAAGACGCCTAGTTCCGTCCTGTGATGATCTCCTGCTGATAAAACACTGATTTTATTAACTTACATTATGATGTGCTCACATTACATAAAAAATATTAGGACTAATTGTGTATTTTTATGTTTTCTGCACCTGATTACTGACTGTCCTTTCTACTCTTGTAGGAAGCCGTGTGGGTGAAGATGAATCACAGGAGGACGTACTAATGGACGAGGCTCCGACAAACTTGAGCCAAGCATCTACGCTTCAGGCCAATAGGGAAGGTATGAGATCCGGCATGATCCCTTCAAATGCCAAGTTTTTCTGCTTGTTCTGCTATGAATGGGGTCTGAAGATGTTCCCTTTCATGTAATTTTCTCATCACTTTCCCCATATCCTATGATAGATTCTATGAACATCCTAGACCCGGAGGATGAAGAAGAGCACACGCAAGAAGAGGACAGCAGCGGCAGCAATGATGACGAAGATGACAGTCAGGAAGAGGAAGAAGAGGAGGAGGAAGATGAAGATGATCAGGTATGTGGTGCAATATTTTGGGGAAAATAAAGAAATATATATATTATTAATAGTAGTTAAAATATAATAAAATAAATATTTTTATGTATTATATATTATATCATTATTTTATTTTTATTTTAAAATTATTTTATTTAATATTTATTATTTAGAATATTATTTTAGAATATTATTTATTATTTTAAAATATTATCATTTTAGAATATTAGCTTTTAATTTTAATATTTTAAAATTATAATTAATAATAATAATAATTTTATTTTACAATATTAATTATATATAATATTAAATTATTTAAAATCTAATATTCTAAAATGATATTCAATAATAATTTTATTTTAATTATTATTTCCTTGATGTTACACAGTTGACAAAGCGATGCTATACAGGTTGTATTTTTTTTCTTTCTTTTTCTATATAATTTTTTTTAGGACGACGAAGAGGGTGAGGAGGGGGATGAAGACGATGATGATGATTGTTCGGAGATGGAGCTGGATGAGGATTACCCTGACATGAATGCATCCCCCCTTGTGCGCTTTGAGAGATTTGACAGAGAGGATGATCTGATTATAGAGTTTGATAACATGTTCTCCAATGCCAGTAAGATTTATATATTTCCTTCCAAAATAATGGCCGTTGTGTTGTGAACTTGTGGTGGTTTTGTTTTTACTGAGTATTTCCATCAGAGACGCTTGGGGGTTTAACTATGTTGTTTTTACAGCCGACATCCCTCCTTCGCCTGGTAACATCCCGGCCACTCACCCTTTAATGGTGCGTCATGCGGACCACGGATCTCTCACATTGGGCAGCGGTACGTCCACAACTCGCCTGGCGCAGGGCATTGGGAGAAGCCAGCGTACGCTGCGGCAGATCACGGCTAATGCTGGCCACACCATTCACGTTCACTATCCCGGGAACAGGCAACCAAACCCGCCTTTAATCCTGCAGAGGTGAGCGAAACCGGAAGATGGAGCTATATGGTGCTCTGCATAATTATTACCGCTTCCGGTTTATACATACGGTTTCATCTCTCAGGTTGCTCGGCCCTTCGGCTGCGGCAGACATTTTGCAGCTAAGCAGCAGCCTTCCCCTTCAAAGCCGTGGCCGGGCGCGTCTCCTTGTCGGTAACGACGACGTCCACATTATCGCTCGCTCCGATGATGAGCTGCTGGATGACTTTTTCCACGATCAGAGCACTGCTACTAGTCAGGCCGGTAGGTTACCTTGCTTTTTGTTCTTGTCCTTTTGTTATATAGTTGCACAGTTCACATTATGCGGCTTTTCTTCTCTTGAAGGCACGCTATCCAGTATTCCTACTGCTTTGACGCGATGGACAGAAGAATGCAAAGTGTTAGACGCTGAGAGCATGCATGACTGTGTATCAGGTGAGATCTCGTGTTACACCTCTCTTTATAGTGTGCGATAGGCACGCTCAGTGAACGTATCCCCCATTTTTTGGATGTGCAGGCACTCCGTGGCTGCAGTGGCCTCAGCGAGAATACTGCAGCCAAACTCCCTCAGTACAAATGAGGGCAGTGTGAGCTGCAGTAACCTCAGTCTCACTGCGCGCAGGGATCCATCTGAGAGACACTCTCTGCGTGTGCGGCCGCCATTTTTTGAGAAGGAGTGGTCACTGGGGATTGGTGCTGCAGCAAGTACCGGGGGGACCTGGGGAGGACTTTTCTGTCTCGCCTGACATGTCCGATGAGACAGAAATCGGAGGAGGATGAATGCAGCATGCGGCCGCTATTTTAGATTATCGGGAGGAGGATGTTTATCTCCCATATGACATGTTTATTCATGCCAGGTGTGAGAGAAACTTTTTTACCGGCGCTGTCATTTACTGCAACATGATCACGGTTATGCGGTGTATACCGGTGATCACGGAACCGGGGAAAAAATGGGCGAAATTGTGATCCACAATAGCGGAAATCCCAGAACATTTCCAACGCTGGGAGGGCAATATTCACTTCTTTCTTGCCGCCGTTTTAAAACAGCTGATCAGAATAGGTACCCTTTCCTACCACCGTTTTAATCCGTACGACCATCGTAAAGGGGTTAATAAGGGTGCCACGTGGGATAAGCTGATCACAAGGGCCATCTTGTGGCGGCACACAGTATCCAGTTGTCAGCTTATGAGCTCATTTTGTAGTTGCTCTCCTCTTTTTGTAAAGGAGTGGCGTCCCTTAGGGTTACCTTAAAAACTGAGTTTTGTTTTTTTTAATATATGACTGTTTTCTTTAACAGTGGTTAAAGTTCCCATCATTAACCACCTCGAATCTTTACGGGACGAGGAGCTAGAAGAGCGTCGAGAGAAGAGGCGGAAACAGCTGGCAGAAGAAGAGGCCAAGATGGCGGAGAAGGCCAAGGAAGAGAAGGACTCGAAGGATCAAAATCCTCAGGTCTTTATTTTTCGAGGATGTGTTCATCACTATAAAATAAAACACAACCTATTTAGCCTCACACGGGGCGTCTAAGAAGACCTTCCTAATCGTTTGGTTTTTTTTTGTTTTTTTTTTTTATCTGTAGGCTCCAAACTCCAAGAGAAACGCCTCGTTTGAGCTGAGCCTTGCAGGTATTTCTTCTAATTATTCCTCTCGTGTTCTTCCTTTTTTTTACAGGCACCCGTGGGAACAGATTACTTGGTGCTTCAGGGTGAGGTAGTAGATTGTATAGTTTTGGGGTCACACCCGATCTGGGAGATAACTATACAGTTTACTGTCTTTCCTGCGGCGTCCAGTGGCGACATTTCCAGAGTGCGTATCCGTAACTGAGATGACTCTTCTGTACTAATATATTTCGGCGTTTTTTGGTTTTCGCAATTCTTCAGGACATCGAGTCTCGTGGGTTGTGTGGAAGTGCTCTCTGCCCTCTTCATGGTGAGGTAGTAAGTTGTATTGTTGTAAGGGGCAGCGATTTTTGCCCCTATTTTGGTGATAACTATACAGCCTACTGCCTTCCTAGTGGTGTGGCTTCTTTCTTTTCTGGCCAAGATACAGACCCTTCCGTTAATGTAATGCTTCGTAGTGGTTTGGTTTTTTTAAAGGGGTTTGTCCTGGCGTAAAATATTAGAGAACCTGTCGTCAGGATTTAGCACTATAAAGTAAATACATGGCCATAATGGCGCTGTGATTCTGAACAGAGCCGTACTACGATGTAGCAGCACCTGCCAGAGACTGCGGATCAACTCATGTTGGTCAGCTTTGTTAAACGGTCACATCCCTCCTTCAGAGCTAATACTTTGGTGGTGCCATGTTTGGTACCTCTACCGATCTGATGCCTCAGACTTATTCCAGGGTTAGGCAATCAATATTTCTTGGGCGCTTAGTTGGGGATAGAAGACACAGGAAACCATAGGTGTACACTGCTGCAACCAGGAGACTGACGCGAAGAGTTACAACCTAAGGAAAAAAAAATTTGGGTACTCGCCATAAAACTTTTCTTGGAGACTTCATTGTGGGACACAGGAAACCATGGGTGTATGCTGTTGCCACTCGGCGTTCCTCCTCAGTAGGATACATCCACCAGCCAGAGCCAAGCTGATCTGTTAGTGTGAAAGCCATAGGAGAAGCAACCTACAATGACTATCGACTGGCTCAAAAGAAATACTTAAAAAGGGCAGATGCTGTGTGTCCCAACAAAGGCTTCAAGAAAGATTTAATGGGGAGTACCCAAAATCTTCTTGTCAAATGGGATATTCCCAAGGGTGAGAAAAAGGACTAGAAAGCTAGAAGAGCAGAGCCTAGAATCTCAGGTACGAAACTGGCCACTGTAACTTGTAAGACCTTAATGCCTAAACCCAAACCTGCCAAGGTAAAGGGTCAAAGGTGAGAATGCTGAAGAACCTGGAAAGGGTAAGCACGAATAACTAGAAAGCAGCCAAGAGGGCTGATGAATGGTCTAGGAGGTCCCAGACACAGTTGAAGAGAGCTGGAATCCTGGAGAGGGCACCTTGTCCCTTGCTCAATATGTGTTGCGTCCTAATGGTGGAGTAAATCCAGTCTGTAAGTAATATGATGACTCTTTGGATCAAGGACAAGGAATCGAAAGAAGCTGTTAGAAAGGGGCACTAAGACATACTCTTATCAGGTACAATATATCTTTGAGACTGGTCAGGAGGACAATATGGAGCGAGAGAAGACAATCTCCCACAAGGAAGAGGAGCGTAAAGGAGAGGAAGTGAACACTGGACCACCATGACCAGAAGGTGGTCAGGAGGGATGGGTGACAAGATAGACCAGACTCAGCAGTAGCAGCCCTAAGAAAGATGTAGTCGCCAGAAAGATTTTACCAGAAGATGAGAATGGATACTAAGGAGAGCTCCGTAGTGTTCAACACTAGATGGGATCCCAAGATCCACAGGAAGTCGCTAGGTATTTCTTCATCGTTCCTATGGGAGACCCAGACCATGGGTGTATAGCTTCTGCCTCCGGAGGACACACAAAGTACTACACTAAAAAGTGTAGCTCCTCCCTCCGAGCATATACACCCCCTGGATAACCAAATATAGCCAGTTCAATGCTGTGTGTTCAGGAGGCACACATCCACACATGCATTCTCATCTGATTTTTGATTTTAAAGAGTTTGAAGAAAAGCGGGTCCAAGCTGGACCCCCGGCATGTCCCTTCTCACCCCACTGTGTCGGCGGTGTTGTTAAGGTTGATTTCAAGGCTGGAGCCTTACATGCCGCGCTCCTTCACCATCCCTCGGGCTCTGGCTTGAAGTGGGAGCCAGCACGGTTCTCACTGCTTTGCAGGAGACCGGTCTCCATCCGCAGCCCTTTCAGGACCCTGCTGGACGGAGCACTCATCCCTCAGGGACCTGGCCCTGCGTCTCTCAAGCTAAGTATTTGAGACGTTATTGTCAGGGGGTCCCTTGCATCTTTATTGTTGGGGAGAGTGTGTCAGGTTACTTTGGTGACATTTCCAGCCAGTTCTCTTGTTTTCAACTGAGAACCGCGCCGAGGGGGCCTGCGCGCCGGCCGCATTGTAAAATTTAGGCCCCGGCTTCGGCTGCGGCCTACTTTCGTTTTCACTGCCCCTGCATGTCAGTCATGCAGAGGGACAGTGCGGCGCCGCCCACCGGCCGTTCAGCACAGGGGAGGACACTCCTCTCTGAGGAGATGTTTCCCTCCCCTGTATATCTCCTTGGCCCTCCGGTTCCCGCTCTTGGACTAGGCCCCGCCCCCCCTCCTCACTCCGGCGCCATTTTATCAGCGTTCTCACACTGATCGGCGCTGGCTGCTGCATCTCTGCAACCTGTCTGGGTGTCCGAGCTGTGGGATCCGGAGGGCACACAAAACGGTCTGGTAAGCCACAACCTCTGGTTGTGGACCTTCTTATACACTCTCTGGGGGTCATTCTGAAGGAGTGTGTTCTTTACTGCAGAGCCCCCACCTCAGCAGCATGTCTCACACTAGGAGCAAGGCTGCAAGGCTGTACTCAATATGCACTGCATGTAAGCTCGTACTGCCTGAACCGAGCACATATCCTCATTGTGATGCCTGCTCTAACATGGTGGTGCCTCAGCCTGGAGTCTCCCCAGTGGTCCCTCCGGCTGCTCCGGCCCCGGTGGCTGAACCCCCGGCTTGGGTAGAATTGTTTTCTAAGTCTATCTCCCAGTCCTTTGCCGACTCCATGGGAGAGCTGTCCCGGACTTTGCTGAGCATGCATCAGCCCCCTTCTCAGGGCGCCTCTGCTGCTTCGGCTCGCTCTGCAGAGCTCACAGAGGATTCTTCATCTGCTCCCAGACCCCGTCCTCCTAAAAGGAGACGCAGGGTCCCCTCTCCTTCCTCGTCCCGCGGCTCCGATTCACGAGCCAACTCGCAGGAAGAGGAGGATGTCTTTACTGGGGGCTCGGACGCTACCTCCATGTGCCCCATTGATCTGACCGAGGGTGATGCAGATGTTAGTGATTTGATTGCGTCCATTAATTCTGTACTGGACCTCAATCCGCCAGTATCAGAGGAGCAACCCTCTCTGACAGAAAAGCACCAGTTTACCTTGCCTAAGAGAACAAGGAGTGTGTTCTTTAACCACTCCAGTTTTCAAGCCACTGTGTCCAAGCCCAGAGCCTGTCCTGACAAACGCTTTCCAAAGCGTGGTTCTGATGACCGTTTTCCTTTTCCACCAGAGGTGGTCAAGGAGTGGGCTCACTCACCAAAGGTAGACCCTCCGGTGTCTAGACTCTCAGCCCGGACAGTTGTATCTGTGGCTGATGGCACCTCACTTAAGGATCCCACTGACCGCCAGGTTGACCTCCTGGCCAAGTCTGTCTATGAGGCGGCAGGGGCCTCGTTCTCCCCATCCTTTGCAGCAGTGTGGGCTCTCAAAGCCATCTCTCCTTCCCTAGAGGAGATGCATTCCCTCACTAGGGACTCTATGCCTGAATTGGTTGCCTTAACTTCCCAGGCTTCAGCCTTTTCAGCCTACGCCATGTCTGCCATGCTTGAGGCCTCTCACCGCACTGCGGTGGCCTCCGCTAATTCCCTCGCTATCCGCAGGATCTTGTGGCTTCGAGAGTGGAAGGCAGATGCTTCCTCAAAGAAGTACCTTGCTGGGCTCCCATTTGCTGGGTCCAGGCTGTTCGGTGAACAACTGGATGAAATAATTAAGGAGGCTACTGGCGGGAAGAGTACTTCCTTGCCACAGACTAAAACCAGGAAACCTGTCCAGGGCAGGAACCAGTCGAGGTTTCGTTCCTTTCGTTCCTCCAACTGGTCGTCCTCTAAGCCCTCGGCCTCGTCCACTAACTCAGCCAAGGACCAGAAGCCCAACTGGCGCACGAAGCCGCGTCCTCAGAAGTCCGCAGGAGCTGCTGCCACCAAGGCAGCCTCCTCTTGACTATCTGGCCGAGCCAGCAACGTCCTTGGTCGGTGGCAGGCTCTCCCACTTTGGCGACGTGTGGTTTCAACACGTCTCCGATCAGTGGGTGCGGGATATCATCTCCCACGGCTACAGGATAGAATTCTCTTCCAGCCCGCCAAACAGATTTTTTCTGTCAACTCCCCCCTGCTCCAAGGCCGCCGCCTTCTCTCAGGCTGTGGCATCCTTGCAGGCCAACGGAGTAATTGTACCGGTTCCCGCCCGGGAACGGTTCAGAGGTTTCTTCTCAAATCTCTTCCTAGTCCCCAAAAAGGACGGTTTCTTCCGGCCCATCCTGGATCTCAAGCTTCTCAACAAGCATGTTCAGGTGCGGCATTTTCGCATAGAGTCTCTGCGATCAGTCATTGCCTCAATGACCCAAGGAGATTCCTGGCATCCATCGACATCAGAGATGCCTATCTGCATGTGCCAATTGCAGTCTCACACCAGCGTTAGCTACGTTTTGCAATCGGAGAGGAACATTTCCAATTCGTGGCTCTCCCCTTCGGGTTAGCCACGGCCCCTCGAGTATTTACCAAGGTCATGGCAGCAGTGGTTGCGGTTCTGCACCTCCAGGGGTTGGCAGTGATTCCTTACCTGGACGACCTTCTTGTCAAGGCTTCATCCAGTGCAGACTGTCAGCGGAGTATCTCGCTCACTCTCGCCACTCTTGTTCAATTCGGGTGGCTTGTCAATCTGCCCAAGTCCACTCTGACCCCGACCCAAAAACTCACGTACCTAGGGATGCAATTCGAGACTCTGCCGGCACTTGTCAAGCTGCCCTTAGTCAAACAGCAGTCCCTCCATCTGGCGGTGCGCTCTCTGTTGAGGCCCCGCCGTCATTCCATCAGGCAACTCATGCAGGTGCTGGGTCAGATGGTGGCGTCAATGGAAGCGGTTCCCTTTGCCCAGTTCCATCTGCGTCCTCTACAGCTGGACATTCTCCGCTGTTGGGACAAGCGGACTTCTTCCTTGCACAGGTTGGTGGCTCTGTCGCCACAGACCAGGAGCTCTCTTCAGTGGTGGCTTCGGCCCCTCTCTCTGTCTCAGGGACGCTCCTTCCTGACCCCGTCCTGGGTGATCCTCACCACGGATGCCAGTCTGTCCGGCTGGGGAGCAGTATTTCTCCACCACCGAGCACAGGGCACTTGGACTCCGTCCGAATCAGCCCTCTCGATCAATGTGCTGGAAATCAGAGCTGTGCTCTTAGCTCTCGTAGCCTTTCACCACCTGTTGGCGGGCAAGCACATTCGAGTCCAGTCAGACAACGCGACAGCAGTTGCCTACATCAATCACCAGGGCGGGACTCGCAGCCGCCTGGCAATGTTGGAGGTTCAACGCATCCTTCAGTGGACGGAGGACTCCAAGTCCACCATATCCGCAGTCCACATCCCAGGCGTAGAAAACTGGGAGGCAGATTATCTCAGCCGTCAAACCGTGGACAGCGGCGAGTGGGCTCTGCATCCAGCAGTGTTGCGGTCGATCTGCCGCAAGTGGGGCACTCCGGAAGTGGATCTAATGGCATCCCGGCACAACAACAAGGTCCCGGTTTACGTGGCTCGCTCCCACGATCCTCAGGCCTTTGCAGCGGACGCGCTGGTTCAGGATTGGTCCCAGTTCCGTCTGTCTTACGTGTTTCCCCCTCTAGCTCTCTTGCCCAGAGTCCTGCGCAAGATCAGAATGGAGGGCCGTCGGGTCATGCTCATTGCTCCAGACTGGCCCAGGCGAGCTTGGTACCCAGACCTGCTCCGTCTGTCCATAGAGGTGCCGTGGCATCTCCCGGACCACCCAGACCTTCTCTCACAAGGTCAGTTTTTCCGCCAGAATTCTGCAGCTCTCAGATTGACGGCGTGGCTCTTGAGTCCTGGATCCTGATGGCTTCCGGCATTCCTCCCGAAGTCATCTCCACTATGACTCAGGCTCGGAAGTCTTCCTCGGCCAAAATTTACCACAGGGCTTGGAGAATTTTCCTGTCCTGGTGTCGGTCTTCCGGCCATGCCCCTTGGCCTTTTTCCTTGCCGACCATCCTGTCCTTTCTACAGTCCGGTCTGCAGCTAGGACTATCCCTCAACTCCCTTAAGGGACAGGTCTCGGCTCTGTCAGTGTTGTTCCAGCGGCGTATCGCCCGACTGGCCCAGGAGCGCACCTTCATGCAGGGCGCATCTCACATCATTCCACCTTACCGGCGGCCTTTGGATCCCTGGGACCTCAATCTGGTCCTCACGGCCTTACAGAAACCCCCCTTTGAGCCTCTTCGGGAGGTTTCTTTGTTTCGACTTTCACAGAAAGTCGTCTTTCTGGTGGCCATAACTTCTCTCAGGAGAGTCTCTGATTTGGCTGCGCTCTCTTCGGAGTCACCTTTTTTGGTTTTTCATCAAGACAAGGGGGTTCTCCGTCCGACTCCGGACTTTCTCCCTAAGGTGGTGTCTCCTTTCCACCTTAACCAGGACATTTCATTGCCTTCCTTTTGTCCGGCTCCTGTTCATCGCTTTGAGAAAGCGTTGCATACTTTAGATCTGGTGCGGGCGCTCCGGATCTATGTGTCACGCACTGCTGTTCTTAGGCGGTGCACCTCTCTTTTTGTGCTGACCACAGGTCAGCGCAAGGGTCTCTTGGCTTCTAAACCGACCCTAGCTCGTTGGATTAGGTCGGCCATATCCGATGCCTACCAGTGTACTCAGGTGCCTCCCCCGCCGGGGATCAAGGCACACTCGACCAGAGCTGTCGGTGCCTCTTGGGCTTTCAGGCACCAGGCTACGGCTCAGCAGGTCTGTCAGGCTGCCACTTGGTCTAGTCTGCACACCTTTTCGAAGCACTACCAAGTGCATGCTCATGCTTCGGCAGATGCGAGCTTGGGCAGACGCATCCTTCAGGCGGCTGTCGCCCATTTGTGAAGTTAGGTTTTGCCTACTTCTCAGTTTTCTGTTTATTTCCCACCCATGGACTGCTTTGAGACGTCCCATGGTCTGGGTCTCCCATAGGAACGATGAAGAAAAAGAAAATTTTGTTTACTTACCGTACATTCTTTTTCTTATAGTTCCGTAATGGGAGACCCAGCTCCCTCCCTGTTGCCTGTTGGCAGTTTCTTGTTCCGCGTGTTATCACCGGCTGTTGTTGTAGACAGAGGCTCCGGTTGTTCCGGTTTTTTGCTCTATCTCTACTTGTGGGTGGCTATTGTCCTTCAGCTTTTGCACTAAACTGGCTATATTTGGTTATCCAGGGGGTGTATATGCTCGGAGGGAGGAGCTACACTTTTTAGTGTAGTACTTTGTGTGTCCTCCGGAGGCAGAAGCTATACACCCATGGTCTGGGTCTCCCATTACGGAACTATAAGAAAAAGAATTTACGGTAAGTAAACAAAATTCTCTTTTTTATCAGGAAATCTCAAACTGATAATGGGAAACTTATTCCCTATGAAAAAGAAGGCAGAAACATGACCTTTGAGAGCTGAGGCACAGCCAGACTCAAGGACTGACCGTAAGAAGGTCAGGAGGGAAGGAAGTAGATGAGAAAAGATCAAAGTGATTCCCCTCTTGGATCGCGAGCCATGACCTGATTGGAGGAATTGAAAATCTTGAGCGCTGCGGCCTGAGGGAAGTTAAATTCTGATGGAGGATAAAAAAGAAACCTGAGAAATGGATATAAACGTTTCAACGAGGAGTCTGCGAGAAGTTAGACAACCTCCACGAGGATGATGGACTACATCCTTAGGCCAGAGTCCCATGGACATTCCAAAACTAGACGATGACTGAAGGACGGAGAGAATGGGAAGCCCAGGTGACCACCAAAGCATTGGACAACCGCTGAGTATCACAGAACCTGAATGCGGGCTGAAGTACGTACACCGTAGAGCACCCTTGATTTCATCGGAACGTGAGGAATGTTCCACTGTAAAAGATTATGGACGGCAACCACCCTCCTGTCGAAGGACTTCCGCGGGTTAGCAAGTCGGCGGTTCAGGGCTTACTCCGGATATGTGAACTGTTAAACACCGGCAGACCATGTGGACTCCATGACCAGATAATTCTGCCGAAAACTATCGGAATAGAGTTCCACCTTGGTGAAGAAAACTGGGCATTGCCAAATTAGAGCAGAAAGCGACTGAAAAGAGAATCCTGTCAATTAGGAGAGACCATAACGGCTCTAAGTGCCAGATGAAAGGTTCGGCTGTCCAGTTGAGACAGCGCTGAACATAAGATACGATCTCGCCACCGGGAGGGAAGGACCAGAATACTAATACTGAAAAAGGATACAAATTCTGGCTGGAGGAGAGGCCTCACTTCTATGAAGATCAGGAACCGGATCCTGCGCTGAAGAGGCTCTCGTACCACATTTGTGACTTGCGAAGGTCCTGCTGAGATCAGATTTCTGTAAAAAGAGGAAAGCGGCGACAACAGACATGGGTACCGAGGCAATGACACAGCTCGAGGCCACTTGGACCGCGCTGTGATCGGCCATGTGGGTTCATAGTAGATATGACTCGCTGGATAGTGGACAGAACACTTGGAAAGCTGTTGTGATCAGCATTGCGGAGACCACCTGCATAATTAGAGAGGGGGAAGGGGGATGTGAGTTAATGGTGCAATAAGCCACAGAGAAGCCAGGGCCTACATTTTTTAGCTAAGGTTCAGAGGGAAGCCTCAGCAGTGTGGTAAAAACTGGGTCCTTAACCTGTGAGCAAAGAGTGCCAAGAGACCCCTGAAGAGGAAGGTATGGCTCTTCACGGGTAGTGTAGATAGCCAACGAAAACCTCTGAAAGGCATCCTGGCATCGTGGACAGTCTGCTCCAGTCATTGTTTTGCTATGGTGGACGGTCAAGCCTGGTGTAGGGTCCAGGACCATCTGCCTGGTCATGTAAATGCTCTTCATGCGTTAGGGATTAGAGTCGTATCATGCAGACCAGAGAGGATACAGTGTGATGGGTTGCACACTGTTCTCTTTAGCTCTAGGTGGGAAAACTGAGCGATTTACATGGTTTCCCTCAGAAGCTAAATCTGGAAGAAAAGTGGGAATAGATTAATAAAAAAAAAAAAAAAAAAACAGCAAGATTGTAGGTAGAAATGGAGCTGGAGCTCCACTGTCTGCCTCCTATGGACACTAAGCTTAAACTGGTCAGCTTGGCTCTGGTCAGTGGGTGTATCCTACAGAGGAGGAGCTAACTTTTTGTTATTGCCTGGTCTCAGCCTCCTGGTGGCAGCGCCATACACCCATACTTTCCCATGTCCTCCAAGGAAACGATAAAGTAGGCTACAACCGGCACCAAGCTGCTCAGTTTAGATTAGTGTCACTTAGGAGGCAGACACTGATCTGAAGTCTCATGCCTGGACAAAAACCCTCTTAGATTAGTGTAATGGATCGGTCTTCTTCACCCTTTTTATAGATTTTATATATTTTATAGGGATTGTTGTAATTTTCTTGGTAACTGTCCCTACTTTTTTTTTTTTTTTTAACATCTAATTTATTTTCTTGGCTTTTTATTGCTACTAAAGATCAAGATGGTAGTCACCCCGAAAACTTCCCTACTGCTCCATCTTCTGCTGAAGGCACCCCGACAAGCCCTGAGCTTGTTCCTTTGGATCCCACGTTGCGTGCTCAT
The DNA here is from genome assembly GCF_048569485.1 of Anomaloglossus baeobatrachus. Lineage (NCBI taxonomy): Eukaryota > Metazoa > Chordata > Amphibia > Anura > Aromobatidae > Anomaloglossus > Anomaloglossus baeobatrachus. The sequence goes on from NC_134361.1 coordinate 199,474,587, forward strand.
CCTCCCGAGGCCGCTCTGGCAGAACTGCCACAAAGCCTGCTCGCCGATCCTGGTGCGGAGGACACGGGCCAGTTACTCTTGCCAGTGGATCAAGAGGAGTCTGGACCTGGGAGACCCAGTGCGGAAGGGGATGCTACTCAGATGGAGCTATCACCAGCACCCACCATCAGTTAGTACATGTCTCTTATAGTTTGTCATAATTTTGTTTTTTTTGTTTTTTTTTTTGAGGGGCCCTCTACAACCTAAATATTAGTAGACTATTAAACGTTTTTCACACTAATTTCTCTTCTTGACCTTTTTCCTTAGCCTCTCTTTCCCCTGAGCGGGCAGAAGATTCTGATGCCCTTACTGCGGTTAGTAGTCAGCTGGAGGGGTCCCCCATGGACACCAGTAGCCTTGCATCTGGGCCACTGGAGGAAGGAGTCGGGGAGTCATCAGGAGTCGTTAATCCTGATCAGCCTCTAGTGGTTGCCACAAGTATTGCAGTTGGCCAACAGCCTCTGGAACCTACAGCTGCAAATGAGGGTCAAGTGGTGTCTCCGCTCGGGGATGACAGGTACGGTGGAAGCATTAGATAACTAGAACCTAGATAGGGGCAATAAGGAAGCTTTCCTTGGCTTTAATGATATATCTTAACCCTTCACGAATCTTGCATGTGTTTTCTCAGCTCCCCTACGGCACCTTCTGAGGACATGCCCTCCACCAGAGACCCCAGCATAGCCTTATTAGCCACAGATTCTACTGGTATTCTAGAAGAACCTTTGCCATCCACCAGCAGTGAAGAGGAAGATCCGTTAGCCGGTGAGATGGCAATATCCTTTACGTTCCTTTCAGGATTCTTGCATATAGAACTCCTCCTAAACTTTTGGTCATCTTTTATAGGTATAAACTTACCTGAAGGAGTGGATCCATCTTTTCTTGCTGCCCTTCCAGAAGATATCCGCAGGGAAGTGCTACAGAACCAGCTCGGCATCAGACCACCCGCTCGGGCCCCCCCTACCGCAGCCCCGGTTATCCCTCCTCCGGTTGTAGGTAGCGCCGGTGTCACTGAAGTCAGCCCTGAGTTCCTCGCTGCTTTACCACCCGCTATACAGGAAGAGGTATGATTATATACAGTGATTGTGTCCCCCCCTTTATTTCTTTTTCTTTGTTTTTTAACCTTTTGTGTCCTTTTTAAAAGGTTTTAGCTCAGCAAAGGGCAGAACAGCAGAGGAGAGAGCTGGCGCAGAACACCACATCGGACACCCCAATGGATCCAGTGACTTTTATCCAAACCTTGCCATCGGATCTGCGTCGTAGCGTTCTGGAGGACATGGAGGACAGCGTTCTGGCCGTGATGCCCCCAGACATCGCTGCTGAGGCCCAGGCTCTGCGGAGGGAACAGGAGGCACGACAGAGGCAGCTCATGCACGAAAGACTCTTTGGGCACAGCAGCACATCGGCGCTCTCTGCCATCCTCAGGAGCCCAGGTTAGATGGCCTACAGTATTTCACTTTGTGTAGAGAACTATTCTAGCAACACTTGTTTGAAAAACATGACCGGTTCCCTTTAAATGTGTTATAAATTATGCAACGTGCGTCACTAACCTAGTTTAAAAACAAAACAACAAACTTTATATGGTCAGGTGAATACAGTAAATGCCTTAGCTTTCAGTCATGGGGGCGGGGCTTTTGCTGGGATTAGTCACTGTCACTTAAGTTCAAGCATGATTCTTTTTATATAAAAAAAAAAAACTTAGTCGCTCCCCCAGCATTGTAATTGACTACATCACAGGTCCTTTAGAATTACTTTTTTGCTGAGCTCCGTCCATTACGGTCACATGATCGTGACATCAGCACAGGTCCTGCACTACCACTTCTCTTCTGCTGATCCTCACAGGTCCTTCACCATCACCTCTCAGCTGAGCTCCGCCCATTACAATATCACGACAGGTCCTTCAACATTGCTTCTCTGCTGAGCTCCGTCCATTATGGTCACATAATCGTGACATCAGCACAGGTCCTGCACAACCACTTTTCTTCTGATCACAGGTCCTGCACAACCACTTCTCTTCTGCTGATCACCACAGGTCCTTCACTATCACTTCTCAGCTGAGCTCCGCCCATTACAATATCACGACAGGTCCTTCAACATTGCTTCTCTGCTGAGCTCCGTCCATTATGGTCACATAATCGTGACATCAGCACAGGTCCTGCACAACCACTTCTCTTCTGATCACCACAGGTCCTGCACAACCACTTCTCTTCTGCTGATCACCACAGGTCCTTCACCATCACCTCTCAGCTGAGCTCCGCCCATTACAATATCACGACAGGTCCCTTCAGCATTGCTTCTTTGCTGAGCTCCGTCCATTACGGTCACATAATCGTGACATCAGCACAGGTCCTGCACTACCACTTCTCTTCTGCTGATCATCACATGTCCTTCAACATCACTTCTCAGCTGACCTCCGCCCATTACAATATCACGACAGGTCCTTCAACATAACTTCTCAGCTGAGCTCCGCCCATTAGTCACATGATCGTAACATCAGCACAGGCCCTTCACCACTATTTCTCCAATGTTGAGCTCCGGAGCACAGCATTGGAGAAGTGGTGGTAAATAGCCTGTGCTGATGTCATGATCATGTGACCGTAATGGGCCGGGCTCAGCAGAGAATTTATGTTGAAGGACCTGTTGTGATATTGTAATGGGCGGAGGTCAGCTGAGAAGTGATGGTGAAGGACCTGTGATGATCAGCAGAAGAAAAGTGGGACCCCCTTTCTTTAAAAAAACAGTTGATCCTTCATCTGATGTATGTGCTATGAATGTTAGAGAAATATCCCTTTAATATTCCACTTTCTAGTTTTTATTCTAAATTCTCTTGAAGCACAGTTGTTGGATTTAATACCTGTTGAACTAATTTTTTGTGAATTTATTTTTTTTTTTCATTTTTTTTAAGCATTTACAAGTCGCCTAAGTGGAAACAGGGGCGTTCAGTACACTCGCTTGGCAGTGCAAAGAGGCAGCACTTTCCAAATGGGAAGCAGCAGCACGCACACAAGGTATGGGGATAGGGCAACCTTCTACAAAGCACCTGCAATCTAGTGCACGTTAATTATACTTATACCATTTCCTGACTTTGCAAAAAAAATAACACACACTTCAATTGGATAGAAAAGGAGTAAATTGCAAAAACCTATGACTTGCGTACATGTCTTGTGTTCTTCCAGGCCTGAGGGGAGTAATGTGGACAGCCTCCTACGCCTGCGGGGACGACTGCTGTTGGATCACGAAGCCCTCTCCTGTTTGCTCGTGCTGCTTTTTGTGGACGAGCCGAAGCTAAACACCAGCCGCCTGCACAGGGTGTTGCGAAACCTCTGCTACCACGCGCAGACCCGCAATTGGGTCATCAAAAGCCTTTTGTCGATCTTGCAGCGAAGCAGCGAGAGCGAACTCTGTATAGAAAGTCCTAAGACTTCTCTGGGGGGGAGCGATAAAAGGGGGTCGGCCAAGGCTTGTTCTTCCAGCCACGACGGCCGCCCCTTGGAGCTGCTGCACAAAATGGAATCCAAGAACTCCAACCAGTTGTCGTGGCTCTCGGTTTCAATGGACGCCGCTCTCGGCTGCCGAACAAACATATTCCAAATCCAGAGATCATTAGGACGCAAGCACACGGAGAAACACGCCGCCTGCGGCTCTACTGTTCACATTCACCCACAAGCCGCCCCTGTGGTGTGCAGGCATGTGTTGGACACTCTTATTCAGTTAGCCAAGGTAGGTTTTGGGTGCACTTAATAATCTGGTAACTGACATAAATCAGCACAACCCGGTCCATCGACCTCATAAGTAAGCTGTGGTCACTGGACCAAAGCCCTCACGGCTTCCCATGGCTCTGCTTTTGATTAGCTGGCCTACGTGCAAGGTGGAGTAATCAAAAAAAGATCCATGGATGCCCTCAAGTGCGAGGGGGTTCTCACGAGCTCGATACTGCGATTGTGTGCCCACCTGCATGTAAGCTTAGTCAGGGCATCATTGGAACGTCCTGGATCGTCGGGAGGATAGAAGTTTTTATAACTCTTCTAACTGTGTAAGTATTACGCCCGGGAAGTCATGGGCGGGTATAAAGATTTAGGTAACATGGAGTGAACCTTGGTATTCTCCAAGATCCATTTCTTGGTAATTTCATTAGAAGACACGGGGGAAACCGTGATGGGGGTATAGACTGCTCCTATCAGGAGGCATGGCACAAAGTAGCGAATGTTGGCTTCTCCTACACAAGAATCTCTGCTCTTCTGCCAGAGCCGGGTCCAGCTTAATCTGCAGAACTAATTTCTTTAGTTTACCAATGGGCTGAAATGAATTGTGCCTCAATACTAATACAGTGGAACCTTGGTTAACGAGAACAATCCGTTCTGGGAGTGTGCTTGTAACCCAAGTTACTCATCTTCCCATAGGAAATCATTGAAATGCAGACAATTCGTTCCACAATTTGTTAAATGTACCATTCTATACTCGCACATATGCTCACCTTACCTTCCGTTCCATCGCCGGCCTCCTGGTTCTTGCAGTTCGCCAGTACAGGATGTGTATCTGGTAACCATCACGACCGATGGCGGAATTTCCGCTGCCAGAGCGCTGACGTCAAAGGCAGGAGCCGCTTGCCTCTGATTGGTCAGCATGTGCTGCCTTTGAGGAGCGGCTGACGGGAAGTTCCTCCCTCGTCGCAAAGGTTACCCAATACATATCCTGTACCGGCGAACTACAAGAACTATGAGGCCGGCGATGGAACGGAAGGTAAGGTGAGCATAATATGTGTGTTCCAATTTAGGAAGAAGATGGCACTCACCAGATATATGCTGTGTGAACACGTATTTTTTCGGATGTGGAGGTTACATGTGCAGGGCAGGTGGGTGGGGAGGGAGAGCTATACACGGCCAACGTCGGACGTGTATAGCTCTCCCTCCCCACCTGCCCTGCACATGTAACCTCCACATCCGAATAAATAAGTGTTCACACAGCATATATCTGGTGAGTGCCATCTTCTTCCTAAATTGGATCATATATCGTCTTTTCTTTGTCGCTCCATTGGGAGACACAGACAATTGGGTGTATAGCTTCTGCCTCCGGAGGCCACACAAAGTATTACACTTTAAAAAGTGTAACCCCTCCCCTCTGCTATACACCCTCCCGTGCATCACGGGCTCATCAGTTTTATGCTTTGTGTTGAAGGAGGCACACATGCACACAATGCTCCACATTTTAGTCAGCAGCAGCTGCTGATTATATCGGATGGAAGAAAAGAGGGCCCATAAGGGCCCCCGGCATGCTCCCTTCTCACCCCACTCTGGTCGGCGGTGCTGTTAAGGTTGAGGTACCCATTGCGGGTACACAGGCAGGAGCCACATGCCGTTTTCCTTCCCCATCCCTTAGGGGCTCTGGGGAAGTGGGATCCTAACTGGTCATCCAGCCACTGGGACCGGGCTCCCTCCGCAGCCCCTGGGGGAATCTGCCGGACAGGAGACGGAGTATCGTCAGGGACATGGCCCTGCATCTACAGGTACTCTGTGTCCCCGTTGGGACGGTGCATGAAGCACCTTGGCCTCAGACGCAGCTGCGACTGCGGTGTGGATTTTTTGTCTGGGACTACCGCGCCGACCATGCCTGTTTGTCGGCCGCGGCTTTTACTTTAGTCCCCGGCTTTTGCGGCCTAGTGTGTTAAACTCCCGCCCCTGAGCCTGCCAGTCAGGGAGAAAGGCGGGACGGTCGGTATGATGCCGACAGTGAGGGCTGGAGCACACTTCGCTGTCCTCCGCCCCCCTCACTAATCACTATGGGCCACCAGGTTCCCGCACTTTTGCGGTTCCGCCCACGGCTCTCTCCTCCCCTCGGAACGCCGGCAGCCATTGTTATAATTCTGCCGGTGGAGGATCTCAGAATCTGCACAACACTGCTCTGGGAGAGGGGGATCCTAACCGGTCGCCATGCTCTGGGACCGGGCTCCATCCGCAGCCCCTGGGGGATTCTGACGGACAGGAGACTGGACATCATCAGGGACAGAGCCCTGCATCATAAGGTACTCTGTGTCCCCTGAGGGACGGTGCATGCAGCATCTGTGTTACAAATGCCGCAGCGGTTGCTGACTGCTTTGTGAGACTGGGACTACCGCGCCGACCGCGCCATGTTTGCCGGCCGCGTTTTTAAATTTAGTCCCCGGCTCTTGCGGCCTAGTACCATATACTCCCGTTCTCGGGCCTGCCAGTCAGGGGTAACGACGGGACTGCCGACTGGACGTCGGCAGGGAGGGCTGGAGCATACGTTGGTATCCTCCTTCCCCCTCACTGAGCACTGTGGGGCACCAGTTTTCAGGTGCTGACCCCCCTTGGTGCCGCAGTATATATATATATATATATATATATATATATATATATATATATATATATATATATATATATATATGTGTTTATTTATATGGTATATGATCTCACTGTTCGGCAGCATTATTTGCCTTTGGCTGTATACCCTCACTGATTACTCTGCGGACGACATGCTGTTGTCTGCTCTTAAAGAGTAAGGGTGCCAAGGTACTGGCTTATTTTACAACCTGTACCTCTTGTGCGGCTTTATTACAGGCAGGTTCCACATACCCTGATTGTGTACAATGCTTGGCCCCGAGGGCACTCACTCAGCCGGAGCCTCCGGCACTGGTGGGACCCTCGGCCAGGTGGTACCGCCGGTTTCCACTGCACAGATGACAGGGACAGAGTTTGCATGTTGGAATCAGCAAATCTCTGAGTAGCTTTCACATTCCAGGACTCAGTCTATGGACAGAGGGTCTGCTAAGATACTGGAAGCCTTGCAGTCCAGACCGATAACACAGGGCCAGGGAGCTGTGAGTTCATCGCTCCCGGGTCCCTCTGGGTCGGTACAACAAGGGGCTCCTGGGTTAACACCCAGATCCCACGGTGAGAACTCAGTCACGGACCGCGGCCTCTGATAGGCTAAGCGGGCCCGCTGGGAACCTTCCCCGACTTCATCAGGAGTGCGTGTTTCGATCACTCTAACTCCAGAGGGGCCGTCCAAAAGCAGAGAACTTTACGGACAAACGCTTACTAAGCGCCTTATTGACACGCGTTACCCTTTTCCCCCCTGACGTTGTTAAGGGTTGGGCTCAGTGTCACAGGGTGGATTCTCCAGTCTCTTGGCTGGCGGCTAGATCCGTAGTATTAGTGGCAGATGCCATCTCTCACGAATGCCACTGACAGGCAAATAAAGCTTATGATGAAATCCATCTATGAAGCCATAGTCGCATCTTTTGCTCCAGCCTTCGCAGCCGTGAGGGCACTCCAAGCTATCTCAACTTCTCTGGCTGAGATTATTGCGGTTGCACATACCTCTGCCCCGCAGGTTGTGTCCTTCACTTCTCAGGCGTAGGTTTTTTCGTTCTACGCCATGAACGCCATTCCTGGACTCTGCGAGCCGTACAGCGGTAGCATCCACCAATTTGGTGGCAGTCTGCAGGGCCATGTGGCTACGTGAATGGAAGGCAGGCTCTGCCTCCAAGAAGTTCTTAACCGGTTTGCCATTTTCTGGCGACCGTTTGTTTGGTGAGCAATTGGATGAAGTTACTAGACAGTCCAAGGGAAAGGGCTCGTCCTTGCCCCAGTCCAAAGGTTTCGGTCATTTCGGTCCTCAGCAAAGTTCCGTTCCTCCACATCCAACAGGTCAGAGGAGGGCTAGAGGGACTCTTCTGCATGGCGGTCTAAGTCACAAGGCGGCTTCCTCATGACTTCGGCCTCACCAAGACCGCGTCCTCGGTCGGTGGCAGGCTCTCCCGCTTTTGCGACGCCTGGTGGCCACATGTCCAAGACCGATGGGTGAGAGACATTCTGTCTCACGGTTACAGGATAGAGCTCTGCTCTCGTCCTCCGACTCGTTTCTTCAAAACATCTCCGCCCCCCGAGCGAGCCGATGCACTTTTCTTCGGCGCTCCATTGGGAGACCCAGACGATTGGGTGTATAGCTACTGCCTCCGGAGGCCACACAAAGCATTACACTAAAAAGTGTAAGGCCCCTCCCCTTCTGGCTATACACCCCCCGTGGGAACACGGGATGCTCAGTTTTCAAGCTTTGTGCGAAGGAGGTCAGACATCCACGCATAGCTCCACTGTTTAGTCAGCAGTAGCTGCTGACTATATCGGATGGAAGAAAAGAGGGCCCATATAGGGTTCCCAGCATGCTCCCTTCTTACCCCACTTGTGGTTTGTTAAGGTTGAGGTACCCATTGCGGGTACGGAGGCTGGAGCCCACATGCTGTTTTCCTTCCCCATCCCCCTGAGGGTCTCTGTGGAAGTGGGATCTTACCGGTCTCCAGGCACTGAGACCAGGCTCCAACCACAGACCCAGAGAACCTGCTGGATATGGAGCTGAGTATCGTCAGGGACAGGGCCCTGCTACATCAAGGTACTCTGTGTCCCCATACACATCGCGCACACACGCACCAGCATTGCTGGGAGTGTTAGTGCGCCGGGGACAACAGCGCGGAGCGCTTGTGCTATTATTCACTGCAGCTTGCTGAGTGAATTTATGTGATAGAAACGGTCGCGCCGGCCGCGGCTGGGTGTTTTTACACTGTGGCGCGGCTGGGACTTGTGGTGCGCCGGGGACTTCCGCGCTGGCCGTGCACATGGGACGGCCGCGCTTATTACTCGAGTCCCCGGCTTTGCGGCCTAGTTTTCGTTTCGTTCCCGCCCCCAGCCCTGCCAGTCAGGGGAGGGGCGGGACGCTGTACAGAAAGTCAGCGCCGAGAGCTGGAGTCTGCTTTGCATTCTCCAGCCCCCTTCACTGAACACAGGGGACGCCAGCTTTCCCGCTCTTGTCTGGGGCACGCCCACGGCCCGCCCCTCTGCACAGGACGCCGGCAGCCATTACAGTTTGCAGTCTGGGCTGGAGAACGGAGACAAGCTCTGGGCAACCAGTCACAGGATTCTGGCGACCTCTCACCCGCTTTTGTGCGGGCGGTAAGCAGTGCTGACCCCACTAATGCCGAAGTGTTCATTTGTACTGTATGCTTGTACACTGCACTGTACGGTCGCTATTCTTGGCTATATACTCTCCTAGATGGCTAGACTACAGCAGCAAAAAGCAAGGGTGCTAAGGCACAGGCTTTCTATGCTGCTTGTATTGCATGTGCTGAAGTGTTCAGTTGTACTTTATGCCTGTATGCTATACATGGCACTGTACGCTCGCTATTCTTGGCTATATACTCTCCTAGATGGCTAGACTACAGCAGCAAAAAAGCAAGGGTGCTAAGGCACAGGCTTTCTATGCTGCTTGTATTGCATGTGCTGAAGTGTTCAGTTGTACTTTATGCCTGTATGCTATACATGGCACTGTACGGTCGCTATTCCTGCCTATATACTATCCTAGATGGCTAGATGACGGCAGCAAAAAAGCAAGGGTGCCAAGGCACAGGCTTTATATGCTGCTTGTATTGCATGTGCGAAAGTGTTCATTTCTACTTTGTGCTTGTATGCTATACACTGCACTGTACGGTCGCTTTTCTTGGCAGCAGCAAAAAAGGCAAGAGGCAGCAAAAAAGCAAGAGTGCCAAGGCACAGGCTTTCTATGCTGCTTGTACTGCATGTGATACTGTTCCACCGGCAGGTTCCACTGATCCCCATTGTGTGCAATGCGCCCCTGTGGCATTTGGTCAGCCGGGGTCTCTGCTAGAGGTGGCCAAAGGAACCACCTGTGAACCCTGTCCAGAGACAGGGACGGAGTTGCAGTTTCGGCTGACAGATTGTCTGTGACTATGGCTAACATCTTAGAGACTTTGCAGTCCAGACAGACCATGGGCAAGGTTGATTCAATGCTCCCTAGCCACCCTCATTTGGAACAAATCATTGCTCCGGGGGGGTCCCATGCATCCCAGGGTGAAGGCTCTGACACGGGCGACAGTCCCAGACAGCCTAAGCGAGCTCGCTGGGAGCGGCACTCGGCTTCATCACTGGTCAGGGTTCCAGCAGGGGACTCTCCGTATGATGAGGCAGAAGTGGCTGTTCAGGACTCTGATCCTGAGACCGCTCTCAATCCGGACTCTCCGGATGGTGACGCCATAGTGAATGATCTTATAGCGTCCATCAATGGAATGTTGGATATTTCTCCCTCAGCTCCTCCAGTAGAGGAGTCAGCTTCACAGCAGGAGAAATTTCCGTTTCTTTATCGTTCCTTATGGGAGACCCAAACCATGGGTGTATGCTACTGCCCCCGGAGGACACACAAAGTTACTACACTCAAAAACGTGTAGCTCCTCCCTCCTAGCATATACACCCCCTGCCAGCCAGATCTAGCCAGTTTTTTGCTTTGTGTCAGGAGGAATCACACACACACATGCATTCTCTTTGATTTTTCATTTTTTTCTAAAGATTTGGAAGAAAAGCGGGTCCACTGGACTCCCGGCATGTCCCTTCACACCCCCCTGGCGGCAGTGCTGTTAAGGTTGACTTCAGGGCAGGAGCCCTTCATGCCGCGCTCCTTCACCATCCCATGCTGGGGCTCTGGCTGAAGTGGGAGCCAACACGGTTCTCTCTGCCTTGCAGGAGACCGGCCTCCATCCGCAGCCCTTGTGCAGGACCCTGCTGGAAGGAGCACTAACCCCCACCCCACCAGGGACTGGACCCTGCGTCTCAAAGCTAAGTATAGAGACGTTATTCAGAGGGTCCTTTCTGCAATGTGGGGCACTTTTAATGTGGGGGACAGTGATGCTTGATAATGCTGCTTTTACTGTGTTTCCGGCCGGTTCCACGTTTTTTTTACTGGGAACCGCGCCGATGTTGCCTGATTCTCGGCCGCATGTATAACTCTAGGCCCCGGCTTCAGCCGCGGCCTAGTTTCGTTTTCGTTCCCCTGCATGTCAGCATGCAGGGGGACGCCGCAGAGCCGCCCACGGCCGCTCTGCACAGGGGAGGACACTCATATCTGATGAGATGATTCCCTCCCCTGTACATCTCCTGCGCCCTCCGATTCCCGCTTCTGAGTTAACCCCCGCCCCCCCCCCCCCCCCCTCATGGCGCCATTTTCTCAGCGTCTCAGTACTCTGGTCGGCGCTGGCTGCTCTGCAGTGCAGAGGGAGTGGATATATGGCTGGGGGTCCAGGCTTGGAATCTGGAGGGCACACATAATAGCGGCCTGATAAGTCACAACCTCTGGTTGTGCACTTTTATTCACTCTCAGTGCATTCTGAAGGAGTTAATTCTTTATCATAGAATCTCCTCCTCAGCAGCATGTCTCACTCTAGCAGCAAGGCTGTACACTACATGTTCTGCATGTAACCTTATATGCCTGAACCGACACACTGTAACGGTTCTTATGCGGTGGATAGTGGCAAGATGCCTCAGCCGGGATTCTTCCCAGGCTGAACCTCTGTCTTGGGTATTCTAGACAGAGCCCCCACCTCTGCAGCATGTCACAGAGCGAGACTGCAGGCTGTTTTTTATTATCCACTGCAGGTAGTCTCGTACGGCTATCCCGAGCTCATAACACATGGGAGCTCATTAATGGTCCCTCCAGCTGCTGTTCGGTGGCTGACCCCCGTAGGAATCCTATCCAGGGGTCGGCTGTCCCGGCATCTGCTGAGCATGCAGCCCCCTTCTTAGGGCGTTTTCTGCTTCGCTCAGCAAAGCTCACAAGGGACTCTCCTGGACTCAGACCCCGTCCTCCTGACAGGGAGACGCAGGGTCCCCTGTCCTCCCCGTCCCGCAGCTCCGATACGAGCTGACTCGCTGGACGAGGAGGATGTCTCTACCACGGGCTCGGACGTTCCGTCCGTAGGTGACGCAGATGTGAATGATTGGATTACGTCCATTATTCTTGTACTGGACCTCCATCCGCCTGATCAGGGAAGTGTTCCCCGCTGGCAGAAATGCATCAGTATGCTTTTAACATGACGAGGAGTGTGTTCTCACCACTCCAGTTTTCAGCCCGCTGCGTCCAAGCCCACAGCCTATCCTGCAGACCCCACAGCGGAGTTCTGCTGCCTGTCTCCCCCTCCCATCTGAGGTGGTCAAGGAGTGTACTCATCCGCCAAGGGTAGCCACTCCGGTGTCTAGACTTTCAGCCCGGATAGTTGTATCAGTGGCGGACGGCACCTCTATATGGATCCTACGGTACATTGATTTTGTACTGGACCTCAATCCGCCGGTGTTACCTTATCTAGGTGAACACAACGTGTGTTCCTTAACCTCTCCAGTTTTCAGGCCCCTGTGACCAGCCCAGGGTCCGCTCTGATCGCTTCTCATGAAGCGTGATTCTGAGGACTGGATTTCCCCTGTCCACCAACGGTGGTCAAGTAGTGGGCTCATTCACCTCGGGTGGCTCAGCCCGGGCCGTTATGTCAGTGCCTGATGGCTCCTCACTTACGGTTCTGCGGTCCGCCTGGTTGTCCTTTGGGCCCAGTCGGTATGGGGACGGCAGGAGCTTTGTTCCCCTCAGCTTACAGCAGTGCGGTTTTTTTTGTACCTTCTCTGCTTCTCTGGAGGAGATGCATCCTCTCACAGGGACTCTATGCCAAAACGGTTGCCTGAACTTACAGACTTCAGTCCTTTCATCCTATACCAGGTCTGCCATGCTGGACGCCGCACGGCGGTGATCTGGGCTACCTTCCTCGCTATCCGCAGGCTTCTGTGGCTTCGGATTTGGAAGGCAGATGCCTCTATGGAGGTTTCCTGCTGGGCTCCCACTAGGTGGGACCAGTTTCCTCGGAACCAACTGAGTGAAATTAAGGAAGCTATGGCGGGAAGTGTTCTTCCTTGCCACAAACCTAAACCAGGGAACCTGTCCAGGACAGGAATCAGTCGAGGTTTCGGTGGTTTCCGTTCCTCCATCTGATCGTCCTCTAGCTCAGCCTAGGTCCATAGAACCAAATAGCTCGAAGCTGCGTCTTCAGAAGGCCGCAGGAGATGCTGTCACTGAGTCAGCTTCCTCCGAGCTATTTAGCCACGCCAACAACCTCCTTGGTCGGTGGCAGGCTCTCTCCACTGGCGACGTAGGGTTCTCACACGTCTCCGTTCAGTGGGGGCGAGACTTTATCTCCCTTGGCTACAGGATGGACTTCTGTCCACCCGCCAAACAGTTTTTCTCTGTTATCTCCTCCCTGCTCCAAGGCCGCCGCCTTCTCACAGGCCGTGGCATTTCTAGCAGGCCAATGGAGTAATTGTACCGGTTCCCGTCTGGGAACGGTTCTGAGATTTTTCCCCGAAGAGGGCGGTGCCTTTCGACCTGGATCTTTAGCTTTTCAAGCATAGCCAGGTGTGGCGTTTTCACATCGAGTCTTGGTTTTGTTCCGTGTGTTTTTTTCACCGGATCAATCAAGACCCCAAGGAGAATCCCTAGCAACCATCGGCATCAGAGATGCCTATCGGCAGGGGTCAATCGCAGTTTCACACCAGCGTTGACTGCGTTTTGACAATCGGAGTGGTCCAATCGTGGCTCTTCCCTTGGGGTTAGCCAAGGCCCCTCGATTATCCTCAGTGGGGCAGCTGTGATCAGGGTCCTGCCCCCCTAGGGTTTGGCAGTGATCTTTGGCCCTGGACGGCCTTCTTGTTGGGTTTTCATCCAGTGCTGACTCTTAGCAGAGTGCTTCGTTCACTCTCGCCACTCTGACCTATCGGGTGGCTTGTCTTTCCGCCCAAGTCCACTCTGACCTCGAACCAGAGGTTCTCAGGGCGTCAATGGAAGCGGTTCCTTGCCAGCTTTTCCTGCGTCCTCTGAGACTGGATGTTTTCCGCTGTACAAGCGAACTCACTCCTCCCACGGGGTGGTGGCTTCGTCACTGACCAGGGGCTCGTTTCAGTGGTGGCTTCGGCCACTCTGTCTCAGGGGCGCTCCTTTTCTGGCCCGTTCCGGGTGATCCTCACCAGGATGCTAGCTTATCCGCCTTGGGAGCAGTATATCTCCACCGTGGAGCGCAGGGCGCTTGGACTCTGTCCGAATCAGCCCTCTGGATCAATGTGCTGGAAATCAGGGCTGTATTTCTTGCCCTCTAAGCCTTCACCATCTGTGGGCGGCTAGGCACATTCGAGTCCAGTCGGACAACGTGACAGCGTTTTCCTACACCAGCTTCCAGGCGGGACACTCAGCCGCCTGGCAATCATGGCGGCTCAACATCCTTCAGTGGACAAGGGAATCCTAGTCCACCGTATCCGCAGTCCACATCCTAGATGTGAAATCTACGAGGCAGGCTATTTCAGCTGTCCTACCGTGGTCCACAATCCTCAGGTTTTGCGGTAGACACACTGGTTCATGTTTGATCCCAGCTTTGTCTCTTTAAGAATTTCATCCTCTACCTCTTGTCCAGAGTCCTGCGCAAGATCGGTAAAGGGGGTCGTCGGGTCATTCTCCAGACTGACCCAAGCAGGCTTCGTACTCTGACCTGCTCCTTCTGTCCGTTGGGTTGCCTTCGCATCTTCCGGACCGTTCAGACCTTTTCTCAAGAGGTCCGTTTTTTCCCCGTCAGAATTCTGGATTCTCAGAATGACGGCGTAGCTCTTGAGTCCTGGATCTTAGCGACTTCTGATATCCTTCCTGAAGTCATCTCCACTATGACTCGAGCTCCAAAGTGTCCTTTGACCTTTTTTGGCCTTGCCGACCCTCCTGTCCCTTCCACAGTCCGGTCTACAGCTAGGACTATCCCTCTTAAGGGACAGGTCTCGGCTCTGTCAGTATGTGCCAGCGGCGAATCGTCCGGCTGGCTCCGGTGCGCTCCTTTAAGGGCGCATCTCACATCATTCCGCCTTCCGGCGGCCTATGGAGACCTCGGACCTTAATCCGGTCCTCCCGGTTCCCGGAAACCCCCCTTGCGCCATCTTCGGGAGGTTTCTTTGTTGTGTCTTTCACAGAAAGTACTCTTTCTAGTGGCTATAATTTCCCGCCAGAGAGTTCTGGCTGCACTCCCTCGGAGTCACCCCCTTTTTTTGGTCTTTTGCATCAAGACAAGGTGGTCTTCATCCGACTCCGGACTTTTTCCCTAAGGCGGTTACTGCTTCCACCTTATTCGGGGCAATTTTCCTGCCTTCCTTTTGTCCGGCTCCTGTTCATCGCTTAAGGAAGCGTTGCATATCCTAGATCTGGTGCGGGCGCTCCGGATCTATGTGTCTCGCACCGCCGTTATTAGGCGGTGCACCTCTCTGGTGCTGACTGTTCGTCAGCGTAGCGGTCTCTCGGCATCTAAGCCGACCCTGATCGTTGGCTGGGGCAGCCATTTCTGAGACCTACAAGTGTACTCAAGTGCCTTCCCCATCGGGAATCAGAGCACATTTAGTCAGACCTGTTGGCGCCTTTTTTTCTTGGGCTTTCAGGCACCAGGTTACGGCCCAGTAGGTCTGTCACTCTGCAGCTCGAATTAGTCTGCATACTTTTTCGAAGCACTTTCCAAGGCATGCTCATGCTTGGCAGACGTGGGCTCGGCAGACGCATTTTTCCGGCGTCTATCGCCCATTTGTGAAGTTAGGTTGCCTGCTTCTCAGTTGTCTGGTTATTCCCACCCATGGACTGCTTTTGAACGTCCCATGGTTTGGGTCTCCCATAAGGAACGATAAAGAAAAAGAGAATTTTGTTTACTTACCGTAAATTCTTTTTCTTATAGTTCCGTCATGGGAGACCCAGCACCCTCCCTATTGCCTATTGGCAAGTTTCTTGTTCCGTGTGTCTTCACCGGCTGTTATTGTTGTAGACTGAGGTTCCGGTTCTTCCGGATTTTACTCTGTCTCTTCTTGTGGGTGGATGTCCTCCTTCAGCTTTTGCACTAAACTGGCTAGATCTGGCTGGCAGGGGGTGTATATGCTAGGAGGGAGGAGCTACACGTTTTTGAGTGTAGTAACTTTGTGTGTCCTCCGGGGGCAGTAGCATACACCCATGGTTTGGGTCTCCCATGACGGAACTATAAGAAAAAGAATTTACGGTAAGTAAACAAAATTCTCTTTTTTCAGTATCTCAAGCGTAAATTGAGTACTTTTCTGGCCACTCTGACTTCAGAGAAGCAGTTCAGAAACACCACGCTTATCCAGATAAGCGTTTCTCCAGATGTATTAAGGATACACGTTATCCCTTTCCACCTGACGTGGTCAAGAGCTGGACCCAGTGTCCAAAGGTGGATCCTCCAATCTCCAGGCTTGCGACTAGATCCATAGTTGCAGTGGACGATGGGGCTTCCCTTAAAGATGACACTGACACAGATGGAGCTCGGATTGAAATCCATCTATGAAGCTATCGGCGCGTCGTTTGCTCCAGCATTCGCAGCCGTATAGGCACTCCAAGCTATTTCAGCTGGTCTTGCGCAGATGGACACTGTCACACGTACACCTGTGCTGCAGGTGGCGTTCTTAATCTCGCATATGTCTGCATTGCCACTTACGCTATTCATGCTGTCCTGGTCTCTACGAGCCGTACACCGGGGGCGTAAGCCAACTCCGTGGTTTTGCGCAGAGCCTTGGAGTTAAGGAAATGGAAGGCAGAATCGGTTTCCAAAAAAGGGCTTAACCAATTTGCCATTATTTGGTAACAGACTGTTGGGTGACCGATTGCATAAAATCGAACAGTCCAAGGGTAAGGATTCGTCCTTACTCCAGGCCAGATCAAACAGTCGAGGTTTCGGTCCTTTCCAGGCTCGGGCAGGTCCCAATTTCCTAGTCCAAAATGACTCAAAAGACTCAGAGGGGCTCAGATTCCTGGCGGGCTCACTCACGCCCAAAGACGGCAGCCGGAGGAACCGCTTCCAAGGCGGTTTCCTTATGACTTTCAGCCTCTCTTTATCTCCGCATCCGCGGTCAAGAGCAGATTCTCCCGCTTGGTGGCATTTAGCTGCCACAGGTCAAAGACCGGTGGGTGAGAGACATTTGTCTCACGTGTACAGGATAGAGTTTTGTTCTCGTCCTCTGGCTCGATTTCTTCAAACGACCGAGCCGCTGCTCTTCTGCGAGCAGAAGGAGTGGTAATCCCTGTTCCACTTCAGGCAATCACGATGCTTATCTCCTTGTGCCGATTGCTCCAGAGCACCAGCGTTGCTACGATTCAAGAAGACGAGCATCTTCAATTCGTAGTCCTGCCCTTAGATCTGGCGACAGCCCCACGGGTTTTCACCAAGGTCATGGCAGCAGTGGTAGCAGGCCTGCACTCTCAGGGTCACTCTGTGATCCCTTACTTGGACGATCTACTTGTCAAGGCACCCTCTCAAGGGGCATGCTAAAGCGGCCTGAACATGGCGCTGGAGACGCTCCAGAGTTTCGGGTGGATCATCAACTTTTCAAAGTTAAATCTGACCGACCCAATCACTGACATATCTTGGCATAGAGTTTTAGACTCTCTCAGCGATAGTGAAGCTTCCGCTGGACAAACAGCGTTCGCTACAGACAGGGGTGCAGTCTCTCCTTCAAGGCCAGTCACACCCCTTAAGACGCCTCATGCCCTTCTTGGCAAGATAGTGGCAGCAATGGAGGCAGTCCCCTTCGCGCAGTTTCATCTGCGTCCAATTCAATGGGACATTCTCCGCCAAGGGGATGGGAAGTCGACGTCCCTAGACAAGAACGTCACCCTTTCTCAGACGGTCAAGGACTCTCTTCAGTGGTGGCTTCTTCCGCCTCATTGTCAAAAGGAAGGTCCTTCCTACCCCCATCCTGGGCGGTGGTCACGACAGACGCGAGTCTGTCAGGGTGGGGAACAGTCTTTCTCCACCGCAGGACTCTGGAAATCTAAGCAGTGTATCTTGCCCTGCAAGCCTTCCAGCAGTGGCTGGAATGCAAACAGATCCGAGTTCAGTCGGACAACCCCACGGCGGTGGCATACATCAACCACCAAGGTGAAACACGCAGTCGGCAAGCCTCCCAGGAAGTCCGGCGGATCCTGATGTGGGTGGAAGACAGAGCATCCACCATATCCGCAGTTCACATCCCGGGCGTAGAAAACTGGGAAGCAGACTTCCTCAGTCGCCAGGGTATGGACGCAGGGGAATGGTCTCTGCACCCGGACGTGTTGCAGAAACTCTGTGGCCACCGGGGGAGACCGGACGTCGACCTAATGGCGTCTCGGCACAACAGCGTGGTCTTACGATCAACGAGCTCTGGCGGCAGGCGCCTTAGTTCAGGATTGGTCGCAGTTCCAGCTACCCTAGGTGTTTCCCCCTCTGGCAATGTTGGCCAGAGTGCTACGCAAGACAGCTCCGATTGCCGCCGCACCATCCTCGTCGCCCCAGACTGGCAGAGGTGGTCGTAGTTCCCGGAGCCGGGGCATCTCACGATCGGCCGGCCGTGGGCACTATCAGACCGGCCAAAACTTTCTGTCCCAAGGGCCGCTTTTTTCCATCAATGCTACGGCCCTGAACCTGACTGGGTGGACTTGAGTCCTGGCTCCTAGCGTCTTCGGAATTATCTCAAGACGTCATTACGCCCATAAGACGGGCGAGGAAGCCGACGTCTGCCAAGGTCTACCACAGGACGTGGAAGATATTCTTATCTTAGGGCTCTGCTCAGGAAGTGTCTCCCTGGCCATTTGCATTGCCTACTTTTCTTTCCTTCCTGCAATCTGGTTGGAAAACAGGGTTGTCGCTCGGCTCCCTTAAAGGGCAAATCTCAGCGCTGTCTGTATTCTTTCAGAAGCGCCTAGCACAACTTCCTCAGGTACGCACGTTCCTGCAGGAGGTTTGTCACATTGTCCCTCCGTACTGAGGCCGTTAGACCCATGGGATCTGAACAGGGTACTACTTGCTCTCTAGAAGCCGCCCTTCGAGCCTCTGAGGGATGTTTTCACTTCTCGACTTTCACAGAGAGTGGCCTTTCTGGTAGCGGTCACGTCTCTGCGGAGAATGTCTGAGCTAGCAGCGCTGCCATCCTAGGCTCCCTTCCTGGTGTTCACCAGGGCAAGGGAGTGCTGCGCCTGATTCCGGGGTTTCTCCCTAAGGTGGTATCCCCCTTTTCAGATGGATCAAGGAACCATTTCTTGAAGCCGACCGTTCTGCTGGGCTTCCGGTTCCATCAGGGCTGAAGGCCCATTCTACCAGAGCCGTGGGTACATCCTGGGCATTACAGCACCAGGCTACGGCTCAACCGGTGTGCCAGGCGGCTACCTGGTCGAGTCTGCACACCTTCACCATGCATTAGCAGGTGCATTCCTACGCTTAGGCGGATGCCAGCCTAAGTAGAAGACTCCTACAGGCGGCGGTTGCCTCCATGTAGGGAAGGACTGTTTTACAGTCCAAACTTGAGGTATTAATTTACCCACCCAGGGACTGCTTTTGGACATCCCAATCGTCTGGGTCTCCCAATGGAGCGCCGAAGAAGAAGGGAATTTTGTTACTTACCGTAAATTCCTTTTCTTCTAGCTCCAATTGGGAGACCCAGCACCCGCCCCTGTTTCCTTCGGGATTTTTGGTTGTTCGGGTACACATGTTGTTCATGTTGAACGGTTTTCAGTTCTCCGATGTTCTTCGGATCGAATTTGTTTAAACCAGTTATTGGCTTTCCTCCTTCTTGCTTTGGCACTAAAACTGAGCATCCCGTGTTCCCACGGGGGGTGTATAGCCAGAAGGGGAGGGGCCTTACACTTTTTAGTGTAATGCTTTGTGTGGCCTCCGGAGGCAGTAGCTATACACCCAATCGTCTGGGTCTCCCAATTGGAGCTAGAAGAAAAGGAATTTACGGTAAGTAACAAAATTCCCTTCTTTCAGGCGGTGAACACTCTGAAGCCTCGATGTCACAAGGAGACTTCCTAGCATCAATTGACATCAAGGATGCTTATCTCCATGTGCCGATCGCACCCGAGCTTAAACGCTTTCTGCGTTTCGCCATCAGGGACGAACACTTCAGTTCGTGGCACTACCATTCGGCCTGGCGACAGCCCCACGGGTCTTCACCAAGGTCATGGCAGCAGTGGTGGCGGTCCTACAAGGGCCACTCGGTGATCACTTACCTAGACGATCTTCTAGTCAAGACACTAGTCTTCTAGTCTTGCCTCGGGATGGAGTTTCATACTCTTTCAGCGATAGTGAAGCTTCCGCTGCATAGTCAGCGTTCACTACAGACAGGGGTGCAATCTCTCCTTCGGGCCCAGTCACCCCTTGAGGCGCCTCATCCCTTGCGCAGTTTCGTCTGCGTCCGATTCTATCGGACACCGCAAATGGGACAGGAGGTCGACGTCCCTAGACAAGAACGTCTCTCTTTCCCTTGCGGCAAAACCTCTCTTCAGTGGTGTCTTCTTTCCACTTCCTGGGCGGAGGAAAAATCCTTCCGGCCCCCAGCTGAGGCTGTGGTCACGACGGACGCTAGTCTGTCAGGGTGGGGAGCGGTCTTCCTCCACCACTCGGCTCAGGGAACCTGGACTCCGACAGAGTCCTCCCTTCAGATCAATGTTCTGGAGTTAAGGGCAGTGGATCTAGCCCTAAAGGTGTTCCAGCGGTGGCTGGAGGGCAGGCAGATCCGAATTCAGTCGGACAACGCCACGGCGGTTGCGTACATCAACCACCAGGGCGGCACACGCGCAGTCGTCAAGCCTTCCGAGCAGTTCGGCGGATTCGGCTGTGGGCTGAAGCCACAGCCTCCACCATCTCCGCAGTTCACATCCCGGGCGTAGAAAACGGGGAAGCAGATTTTCTCAGTCGCAAGGGCATGGACGCAGGGGAATGGTCTCTTCACCCGGACGTGTTTCTAGAGATCTGTTGCCGCTGGGGAACGCCGGACGTCGATCTAATGGCGTCTCGGCACAACAACAAAGTCCCGGCATTCATGGCTCGGTCCAAGGATCACAGAGCTCTGGCGGCAGACGCGCTAGTTCACGACTGGTCGCAGTTTCGACTGCCTTATGTTTTTCCTCCTCTGGCACTACTGCCCAGAGTGTTACGCAATATCAGGTCAGACTGTCGCCGCGCCATCCTCGTCGCTCCAGACTGGCCGAGGTGATCGTGGTACCCGGATCTGTGGCACCTCACGGTGGGTCAACCGTGGACACTCCCAGACCGACCAGACTTGCTGCCTCAAGGTCCATATTTCCTTCTGAATTCTGCGGCTCTAAACCTGACTGTGTGGCCATTGAGTCCTGGCTCCTAGCGTCATCAGGGATATCTCCAGATGTCATTGCCACCATGAGACAGGCCAGGAAACCAACGTCCGCCAAGATCTATCACAGGACTTGGAGGATTTTCTTATCCTGGTGCTCTGATCAGGGTTTTACTCCCTGGCCGTTTGCCTTGCCCACTTTTCTTTCTTTCCTTCAATCCGGAATGGACAAGGGCTTGTCTCTCGGCTCTCTCAAGGGACAAGTATCGGCGCTTTCCGGTCCCACCTTACAAGCGTCCGTTAACACCCTCGGATCTTAACAGGGTGCTGACGACTCTTCAGAAGCCACTTTTCGAGCCGATGCGGGATCTCTCTATCTCGCCTTTCGCAAAGGGTGGCCTTCCACTCAGAAGAGTGTCTCAGCTAGCAGCGCTGTCATGCAAAGCCCCCTTCCTGGTGTTTCACCAGGATAGGGTGGTTCTACGTCCGGTCCCGGACTTTCTCCCTAAGGTATCCCCGTTTCATCTCAATCAGGATATCGTCTTACCCTCTTTGGGTCCGCATCCAGTTCACCAAGGTGAAAAGGATTTGCATTTATTAGATCTGGTGAGAGCACTCCGGCTCTACATTTCTCGCACGGCGCCCCTGCGCCGGTCTGATGCGCTCTTGTCCTTATCGCGGGCCAGAGTAAGGGATTTCAGGTTTTCAAGTCAACCTTGGCTCGGTGGATCAAGGAACCGATTCTTGAAGCCTACCGTTCTTTTAGGCTTCCGATTCCTGCAGGGCTGAAGGCCCATTCTACCAGAGCCGTCGGTGTCCTGGGCATTGCGACACCAGGCTACGGCTCGGCAGGTGTGTCAGGCGGCTACCTGGTCGAGTCTGCACACTTTCACGAAACACTATCAGGTGCATGCCGATGGTAGGCGGCTCCTTCAGGCGGCAGTTGCCCACCTGTAAGAGGGGGCCGTTTTTCGGCTATTTTTATCGAGGTATTCTTGTACCCACCCAGGGATTGCTTTTGGACATCCCAATTGTCTGGGTCTCCCAATGGAGAGACAAAGAAGAAGGGAATTTTGTTTACTTACCGTAAATTCCTTTTCTTCTAGCTCCTATTGGGAGACCCAGCACCCGCCCCTGTTCCCTTCGGGCTGTTGTTCTTTTGTGTACACATGTTGTTCATGTTGAATTGTTCTTTTGGTTCATGGTTTCAGTTCTCCGAACATCCTTCGGATCGAATTTACCTTAGACCAATTTATAAGTTTCCTCCTTCCTGCTTTGGCACCAAAACTGATGAGCCCGTGATGCACGGGAGGGTGTATAGCAGAGGGGAGGGGTTACACTTTTTAAAGTGTAATACTTTGTGTGGCCTCCGGAGGCAGAAGCTATACACCCAATTGTCTGGGTCTCCCAATAGGAGCTAGAAGAAAAGGAATTTACGGTAAGTAAACAAAATTCCCTTCTTTTCATGTGCACTTCAGAGCTGTTTTTCTGATTCACACTACTATATGGACTTGGCATGATTTGTATATAGTGCGGAGTGGTGCCCTGGGTCTCTTTCCTTTTATAATATGTGTGTGTTTGTGTGGACTGCAAGAGCGGGTCAGTGTGGTGGATGTACGGAACCGGAAGTGTGTGCGGTGAGGATTTGCTCGTACAGCAAAGCTTGCTCGTAAAGTGAGTTACAAATTTACAGCAAGCTTTGCTCGTAAAGCGAAATACTCTCACACACCAAGTTACTCGTAAATCGAGGTTCCACTGTATTATAATGTATTTTATATTGTATCATGTATTATTCAGCAGAATTAAACATGCTGACATCGCCCTGGATATGGTATGAGACCACACAGCCCCCTCTGTATACCTGAGCCCTCACATGGCCCCTTATGTACAGTGTGAGCCCCCACACAACCCCCTGATATACAAGATGAGCCCTTACATAGGGCCTCACGCCGTACATAGAGGGGCTATGTAGCCCCTCTATGTATGGCGTGAGATCGCCACGTAGCCCCTCTATGTATGGCGTGAGATCGCCACGTAGCCCCTCTATGTATGGCGTGAGATCGCCACGTAGCCCCTCTGTGTATGGCGTGAGATCCCCACGTAGCCCCTCTGTGTACGGCGTGAGATCCCCACGTAGCCCCTCTGTGTACGGCGTGAGATCCCCACGTAGCCCCTCTGTGTACGGCGTGAGCTCCCCACGTAGCCCCTCTGTGTACGGCGTGAGCTCCCCACGTAGCCCCTCTGTGTACGGCGTGAGCTCCCCACGTAGCCCCTCTGTGTACGGCGTGAGCTCCCCACGTAGCCCCTCTGTGTACGGCGTGAGCTCCCCACGTAGCCCCTCTGTGTACGGCGTGAGCTCCCCACGTAGCCCCTCTGTGTACGTCGTGAGCTCCCCACGTAGCCCCTCTGTGTACGTCGTGAGCTCCCCACGTAGCCCCTCTGTGTACGGCGTGAGCTCCCCACGTAGCCCCTCTGTGTACGGCGTGAGCTCCCCACGTAGCCCCTCTGTGTACGGCGTGAGCTCCCCACGTAGCCCCTCTGTGTACGGCGTGCGCCCCCCACAGATGTGGCCTGCGGGGGGCCGCACATTACCCAGCTCTGCTATAAAGTATAATGGAAGCTGTAACCTGACTCCACAGCATGTACTGGTTTGACCAAGGTTGATTTGAGCTGGGTTGTTTTTTGTTTTTTTTATAGTGGTTGGTGATTGCTGGGGGATGTGAAGTGGCTCATGAGTGGAGAAAGAAGCAAATTTCTATTACAAAGGTTTCTTTTATACATACCTGTCTTTCGTCATGATCCCCGCAGTCGGGCAGCAGCAATCACCTGACATTGTTGGCATCATGGCATTCAGGAATTTTCAAATTTTTTATTAACCCTTTATTTCTTTCCTCCAGGTGTTCCCGAGCCATTTCACACAGCAGCGGACCAAAGAGTGCAATGCAGAAAACAGCGAAAATAAGGAGAGGAGTATAAAATTGACTTGTAGCCCCTGTCCCACCCAGTCTGGTAACAGCGGGGCGAGCAACATCTCCACAGACTTCTGGGACTTGTTAGTAAAGTTAGACAATATGAATGTGAGCCGTAAGGGGAAGACGTCCATAAAGTCTGTGCCGGTGAGCTCCGGGGCGGAGGCGGAGAGCCTGCAGTGCAGCCTGGAGGCCTCCCCGCTGGGACAGCTCATGAATATGTTATCACATCCGGTCATTCGACGGAGTTCGCTGCTTACGGAAAAACTGCTCCGGCTCCTCTCCCTGATCTCCATCGCCTTGCCGGATAATAAGTTACCAGACAGTTTGGCCAACGCGGCTAATGCAATTGCCCCGGCCCCTGCCCCAACGCCTGCAACCGCACCAGTACCTCTCCCAGTACCCGCTGTAACTGTGCCAACAGTTGCCAACACTAGTGTTGTGTCCAGTAAGTATTCATCCAAAACAGGACCCTCGCGCCCTCTGTTCTCAATATTAATGGGGGTCTCATTAGCTGCAAAACCAGAACACATTTCATAGACAAAATGGACCTGTTACTCCAAGGTCTGACTGTCAAGGTTGGGAATTTAGGGAAAACTGCAAATTGGGTTTTTCAGGGTCACAGAGACTGCGTTCAAATCAAGCTGCGCAGATGTATGTATGAGGAGAAATAACCACACAGAGACGTCTCTATTCGGGAGAAGCTCAATGGTCTTCTGATCCGTATATTATAAAATACACACAGTTATTCAGTTCAACATTTCCCTGATTGGTCAGAGATAACCAGCAATGTCCATATAGTACGTCATCAGCCTGTTTCTGGCTTCCTAAAACCAGCTTGAACCAACTAATGAATACTTCTTTGTTAACACGTTGCTGAGCAAGAATGAGGAGTCAACCTCCCACATCTCACATCCCATATTTCACATAGTGAGAACGAACTGATTACAGATTCTCTCAGCATATTCTAAATACCTTTGTTCATTGTTAATTCTGGCTTTTTTATCTCGATTTAACACCTTCCTGATCACACATCTTAAAGTTATAATGGCGTCTATGCAATTGTCATGCAGACATACAGATAATTATGCAACGACATCTATACTTTGATTATATACACACACAGATAATCTTGTTACATCTGGACAAATGGCTTATAGCCCAGCAGGCCTACCCTCACATGACAACATTGTTCGAAGTCTGTTACCATGGAAACACATAAACCTGGAACAGCGCTGCAGACACAACTTGTAGATGGCCCAGCATCAGTGTCTCTGCCCCCACCCAAACATCTGTTATGAAGGGGCAGCGGTACTTGAACACGGGTACACAAAGGCCCCTTCACAGCAGCAAACATGGCGGCTCAGCGCCCTCTGCCGTCGGCTATTTTAAGGGGCAGAGGCGTCCTCTGATATATATGGTCTATCCGATGGTTAGGGCATCACAGCCCCCCGTAATCTGTGGGAAATGCCGGCACACATAGTCTATGCCAAATAAGCTACTACATCAAGCTGTAAGTTATGGAGCATGAATAATCATAGAAAATCACACTTCAAATATTTTTTTTTTTTTTTTTTAAAAGCTGTCGTAAAAAGTATGAAGTCTGTGGCAAAGGCCAGCGAGTCCAGCGCATCGGACAAAATGGCCGCGTCCGGACTCACGGAGAAACAGCTGCAGCTCTCTGTGGAGGTAAATATGGCACCAGGGGTAGAGAAGAAGTGAGACGCTCATTCATTATTAAAGGGAACCTGTCATGAGAAATGTCCCCTAAAACCTCACAGATTCCCCCTCTGCAGCTCCTGGGCTGCATTCTATAAAGGTCCCTGTTATGATTGTGGCCACTTTCTGACCTAAAAAAAGTGTTTATAAAGTTGTACCTTTTTTGCTTCTGATTCTGTAAATCCGTCACGGGGGCGGGCTGCCTGATGGCCGTTAGTCTGCCCCCTGGTCCTGTATGCCGCCCCCATCGCTGATTACAATAATGCTGGACGCCGCCCCCTTCTCCATCCATCGCCGCGCATGCCCAGTGCCCATCTCTCGGGGATGAGCACTGTGCCTAGCCTCACCGCTGGTGACGTGCACGCAGGGTTAAGATTATGGGCGGTGCTGTGATGTTTATTCCTAAGCAACCGCCCATAATCGCGGGGCCGCGCTTTCCCCCTCGGCCTGCTTCGTTCTGCGCAAGCGCGCTGCTGCAGACCCCCACGTCACCTCCTTCCCATCTTGCCCCGATGGCAAGGAGGTGACGTGGGGGTCTGCAGCAGCGCGCTTGACCCTGCGTGCACGTCACCAGCGGTGACGCTAGGCACAGTGCTCATCCCCGAGAGATGGGCACTGGGCATGCGCGGCGATGGATGGAGCAGGGGGCGGCGTCCAGCATTATTGTAATCAGCGATGGGGGCGGCATACAGGACCAGGGGGCAGACTAACGGCCATCAGGCAGCCCGCCCCCGTGACGGATTTACAGAATCAGAAGCAAAAAAGGTACAACTTTATAAACCCTTTTTTTAGGTCAGAAAGTGGCCACAATCATAACAGGGACCTTTATAGAATGCAGCCCAGGAGCTGCAGAGGGGGAATCTGTGAGGTTTTAGGGGACATTTCTCATGACAGGTTCCCTTTAATGTGCTCACGTTTTGCCTTTGACCCTTGTGCCTCTTTTCAATTGCCGGGGGCATGGATGGGCCTGGACCACCGGAGCGGATCGTACATTGTCCGTTGTATTTATTTTTTTTTCTCAATAGAATTTTTTTTTTTAACAATTTTTTTAAGTGTGTGTGGATATAGTAAATATATAAAATATGTAATTTTTAATTTTTGTAAAGTAAATATAATTTTAATATATAATTATTTTAATATATATAATTTTATATTTTTGTATATAGCTATAGAATTTTTTTTCAATTTCAAATTTGTATTAATTTTAAGAAAACACATGACAGTTAACCAACTTATCAATGAGGTATAGCTATAGAATTTTATATTGGCAAATTACATTTTATTTTTTCTATATCTATAATTTAATTTTATTTATTTATTTTTTTTAAACATTACATTATTACAATATAAAATCATATTAAAACATATATGTTTGAACAGTGATACTTATCACAAGTTATTTAGAAAGAATGGGGAAGGGGGTGATGATATTTTATTCATTTTTTTTCACATTTTTATTAGCTTTTGTTTTATCAATTTGTTGTTTTAAATGTTTTTTTTTTTTACTTTTTCGAAGTATAGATGTTTTTAATCTATTTTATTTTTAATTTTTTTTAATTTAACAGCAAACATGGAAACATTCCACTCTGAAGAAATTACATATAACATTTTAAAGCCCTATTTTATTTTCTTAATTTATATAATATTTTGAATAGATATATTTAATATATTAACAAAGAACTAAAAAAGACTAATTTAGAAAAGGTAAAAAAAAAAATCCATATACTTAATGAACTATTGATAAAAAAAATCTAATGTTAAAAATTGGTACATGTATAAAAAAGCGATATCTCCATCTCAGAGAGCGGTGTAGAGGGGGAGAGATCACATTTTTATTAGAATTAATCAATTTTTTTTGCTTCATAAAATATAGATTTTTATTTTATTTTACTGTTATTAAAAATTAACAAAAAATAGTAAAAAAAATCTAATTAGAAAAATTAAAAAAAAATCATATATGAAAATAAAAAAAATCTATAAAACAAAAAATGTGAAAAATGAACAAAAAACATGAGATCTATATTTTTTTTACACCCCCCTTCGTTTCTGCTCCTCCTGCACTTTGCTTTTAGAAAGCTGGTGGCAAAAACCTAGAACAGACTTAATGTTTCTATATAAATGTGTCTTTCTTGCTCTCCAGGTGTTGACGTCTCATTCATGCTCGGAAGAAGGGTTAGAGGACGCGGCGAATGTGCTGCTTCAGCTTTCCAGAGGAGACGCCGGCACCCGGGACACTGTATTAAAGCTGCTGCTCAGCGGAGCGCACCATCTGGGGTATACCCTGTGCAAACAGATAGGTAAGCAGTACCGTTTGTATGACCCATGTGGGTTTTTCTCTAGTTTTGCGCGGTCGGCAACGTTTCTGCCATTTGCCTCCTCAGGTACGCTGTTGGCAGAGCTGCGAGAGTATAACCTGGATCAGCAGAGGCGCGTTCAGTGCGAGGCCCTTTCTCCGGACGGCATGCCGGAGGAGCAGCCCCATAACACCAAGGCCAAGGGTAAAATGCAGAGCAGGTAAGTGTCACGTCTGTAGATATATCAGGGCCGCAAATGACTTGTTCCTCCTTTTGGGCATAATTCAATCTAAAGTGTCAGGTCTCTCCCCACTCCATCTCTGCGATCCAGGTTCGACATCGCAGAGAACGTGATCATCGTGGCTTCACAGAAGAGACCTCTAGGGGGTAGGGAACTGCAGCTCCCGTCAATGTCCATGCTGACGTCCAAGACCTCCACGCAAAAATTCTTCCTGCGAGTGTTACAGGTCATCATTCAGCTCAGAGATGACACCAGAAGGGCCAACAAGAAGGCCAAGCAAACCAGCAGACTAGGTGGGCACTTTTCTCTTTGGGGTGGGATTACTGTGCCGCAACTGCGTCGTGTAGCTTGAGGTTGCCCTATACCATGATGAAAGTGAATGGGGTTGTATTACTGCTAGAATTGGATCGATTTTCAGGAGTCCAGTCCATCGGGCCACGTCTCTACCTGGTGGATGGGAGATCTGCAAATCTTTTACCTTCCAGGATCCCTGGCATGACATGATGCATAATGAACACCATGCCAGCCTGGCTTATCAAAAGCTGGACTGGGGATCCCGAAAAACACTGACTTTGCCAATGTCCTGCGAGTCAATGCGTCTTATAATCCGGTGGTGTCTTACCGGCGGGGGCGGCAGCAGTGGTGGAGCAGAGTAACAAGAGGCAGGGGCGGTGCGGCGGGTGTTCCAGATGCTGTCTCAGAAACTGTTGGCGGTGCGGGCTTCAAAGAAATGACGCTAGGAGTTGGTGCGTGTGCGCAGATTGACCTGTCGCTGAGATCTCATCCGCCCAC
Organism: Anomaloglossus baeobatrachus; assembly: GCF_048569485.1. NCBI lineage: Eukaryota > Metazoa > Chordata > Amphibia > Anura > Aromobatidae > Anomaloglossus > Anomaloglossus baeobatrachus. Next base: position 199,503,619 of record NC_134361.1, read on the forward strand.
GCGCCACCTCCGGGCGCCATATTCCTTATCGCCATTGCTGGGAGATCTATGGGCCCATGCACAGATGAGATATTGAGCCAAGAGCTCCGTCTGTGCGTGCGCAGACTCCAGGCACCATTATATGAAGCCCGCACTGCTGACATTTTCAGGGTGGTCCCTGCCTTAGTAGCCCGCAGCATTACCCTGCCTCCTTCTACCCCTCTCCACCACCTCCCGGTAAGCTACATTCGGGTTAAAGATGCACCCCTCATTTTCCTCCCAAATTTTTGGGAGGAAAAGTGCGTCTTCTAATACAAACATTACAGTAACCGTCCCAAATGACTGTTCAAACCTAGCACAAGCGTTCAGCGTCACCCATGGCACGGCTGAGCTTTCTTGATTGCCCATCTATTTCAGCCCAGAGAGGAGGACGTAGATGCACTCAGCCACCTGGCCACATCGAAGGTGCATTGAGCTTGGTTTGAACAGTCATTAAGTGCTGACAGGCTCCCTCCAGATCACATGAGCTGTAAATCTCTGCATTAGTGGAGAAAAAAAGGCACTGATCAGTAGATAATTTGTTACCCCAAGTAAAAGTGCCGTGTCGGATGTTGCTTGAGCTTTTGAACTAAACCCTCACGAGCCAAGCATGCCGGGACAGATGGGTAAAAGCTACTGATGACCGTTGCGACGTCGGGTTAGGCTGGCGATCGGTGTGCATATGTCGTGGGACGATGTCTTCTGACGGCTATCTTCTTCTTGCAGGGGCTGCCAGTCTGGCCTCGGCTAGCAGCATCCAGGCAGCTGTGCAGCAGCTGGAGGCTGAGGCTGATGCCATTATACAAATGGTACGTGAGGGTCAAAGGGCGCGGAGACAGCTGCAAACTGCAACGGTTAGCATGATGACTGGCGCTGGCAGAACATTCATCCTTCGTTTGTTCCTCCCCCTTCTTTTTAATTTATTAATCTGTTTCTACTCACGTGTTTTCCCTTTCTTCCGCCGTCCTGTGTCCTCCCCGTCTGTGGTTACGTCCATACTCTTGTGCATGGGTCATTAACGGACGCGCCTTGCTTTTTTGCGGACAAAACGTGCGTTGTGTGTCCACTTGGTTTGCACGGCATCTCACACTCTCTTGATGCTTTTGTGTCCCCTCCATCCTTCTATCATTACTAGTCTCCTTTTTTTACACTTCCATATCTCTGCCCCTCACTTCCAAATTTGACGAAGGTTTTATTGATTTGTTCAGGCGGAAGGCTCCGCTCGAAGGGAGGAATCTCCTATGGATGTTGACCAACCCTCGCCAGCCACGCAAGATACTCAGTCCGTTGGTCGGTATCCGGACGCGTCATGTGCGTGGGGGTTACAGGTTGCACCCGGTTTGAACGTGGGATAACACATGGATCCTGTTTTTATATTTCCAGCCTCCGAAGCATCTCAGGCCGCAGAAAAGAAAGAGGAAGAACGACTCCCGGAGCTGCCCCTTCTGAGCGAGCAGCTGAGCCTGGACGAGCTGTGGGACATGTTGGGAGAATGCCTAAAGGAGCTGGAGGAGTCTCATGATCAACACGCAGTGCTAGGTACCAGGACGGATGGCCGGTTATAGTCCTCGCTCTGACTTTCCTAGATTTCTGCCGGTATTTAGTGTCTTGTCTTTCGTTCTGCAGTTCTCCAGCCGGCCGTAGAAGCCTTCTTCTTAGTCCATGCAACGGAAAGAGAGAGCAAGCCTCCTGTGCGGGACACACGGGAGAGCCAACTGGCTCACATAAAGGACGAGCCTCCCCCATTATCGCCAGCACCCCTCACTCCTGCTACACCTTCTTCCTTAGATCCCTTCTTTTCAAGGGAGCCCTCAGCTATGCACATCTCATCCAGCCTGCCTCCCGACACTCAGAAGTTTCTACGATTTGCAGGTAAGAGGATCTGTTACATTCCAGGTCACGAGACCCCCCACGCTGATTTCTGAAAAATACGCTCACCGGGCAGAAGTGTACAGAGGCGTAGACTTTACTGAGCCTGAACACCTCTATATGCACGCTCCGGACGACCTCTATGTGCACGCTCCGGACGACCTCTATATGCACGCTCCGGACGACCTCTATATGCACGCTCCGGACGACCTCTATATGCACGCTCCGGACGTATGCACGCTCCGGACGAGCTATGTGTCTCAGAACGTTTTTTTGAGTGATCGATATTGGTCCCAGGACCTGAACCCCCTACAATTTGTGGGATGTCATAAAAAAAAATTTAAAAAAAAAAAAAAAATAAAAATCATAAGATCTTTATTTACAAAATGTGTCAAATGTTACATCATATTGACAAGAGTAACCATTTTTAATTTTTACTAAATCAGTAACCCATGAAAATAAGACATTTTGTAATATATTTTATCAGAGAAATACGCTTTTTTTTTTTTTTTCTTCTGGACTAATCTTCAATTCATGGGTAATATGTCTTCAGTGAATGCAGATATTCCAATTACTGAGATGACAGTTGGTGCTCAAAGTTCTACGGAGAAATGTAACTTGTTTCAGGAGAACTTGCAGCAGAATGTCTGGATCCGCCTCTAGCTCCATAACTTGCGCAGAATGTCTGGCTCTAGCTCCTCCCCTTAGAACTTGCAGCAGAATGTCTGGCTCTGCCTCTAGCTCCTCCCCTTAGGAGAACTTGCAGCAGAATGTCTGGCTCTGCCTCTAGCTCCTCCCCTTAGGAGAACTTGCAGCAGAATGTCTGGCTCTGCCTCTAGCTCCTCCCCTTAGGAGAACTTGCAGCAGAATGTCTGGCTCTGCCTCTAGCTCCTCCCCTGAAGAGAACTTGCAGCAGAATGTCTGGCTCTGCCTCTAGCTCCTCCCCTGAAGAGAACTTGTAGCAGAATGTCTGGCTGCACCTCTAGCTCCTCTTTAGGAGAACTTGCAGCAGAATGTCTGGCTCTGCCTCTAGCTCCTCCCCTTAGGAGAACTTGCAGCAGAATGTCTGGCTCTGCCTCTAGCTCCTCCCCTGAAGAGAACTTGCAGCAGAATGTCTGGCTCTGCCTCTAGCTCCTCCCCTGAAGAGAACTTGTAGCAGAATGTCTGGCTGCACCTCTAGCTCCTCTTTAGGAGAACTTGTAGCAGAATGTATGGCTCTGCCTCTAGCTCCTCCCCTCAGAACTTGCAGCAGAATGTCAAGCTCCTTTCCCTCCATAGACTTTAAAGCCACAATCTGTCATCTCTTATCTCAGTAATAGGGGAAATCTAACTATACTAAAAACAGATTTTCCCATGAATTGAGAATGAAAGATCGAGCAGTCCAGGAGGAGAAAGAAGCAGATTTTCCTTATTACGGTTTATTTTCATGTATGCTATTTTAATTTCTTTTTCGCTCCTAATTGGGAGACCCAGACAATTGGGTGTATAGCTACTGCCTCCGGAGGCCGCACAAAGTACTACACTTAAAAGTGTAAGGCCCCTCCCCTTCTGGCTATACACCCCCCCGTGGGAGCACGGGTCCTTCAGTTTTTTGCTTTGTGCGAAGGAATTTTAATTTTTATTCTATAAATCAATCTTAAGCTCTGGTTGTGTTTAGTCAATGGTTAACACAAATATCAATCCAATCTGTGCAAAAAGAATGAAAGGGCTTTTTATAGCGATGGGTGGCTGCAGTCGTCCGGGTAGGTGGATGGGTGGCTGGAGGCACCCAGCTAGGTGGATGAGTAACTGGATGCCTGGCTAGGTGGATGGGTAGCTGGAGGCACGGCTGGGTGGATGGGTAGCTGGAGGGCCTGGCTAGGTTGATGGGGGTGGCTGGAGGGTCCGACTAGGTGGATGGGGGTGGCTGGAGGGCCCGGCTAGGTGGATGGGGGTGGCTGGAGGGCCCGACTAGGTGGATGGGGGTGGCTGGAGGGCCCGGCTAGGTGGATGGGGGTGGCTGGAGGGCCCGGCTAGGTGGATGGGGGTGGCTGGATGCCTGGCTAGGTGGATGGGTAGCTGGAGGCACGACTGGGTGGATGGGTAGCTGGAGGCCTGGCTAGGTGGATGGGTAGCTGGAGGCCTGGCTAGGTGGATGGGTAGCTGGAGGCATGACTGGGTGGATGGGTGGCTGGAGGCCCGGCTGGGTGGATGGGTGGCTGGAGGCCCGGATGGGTGGCTGGAGGCCCGGATGGGTGGCTGGAGGCCCGGATGGGTGGCTGGAGGCCCGGCTGGGTGGCTGGAGGCCTGGCTGGGTGGATGGGTGGCTATATAGCTATATCTTATACATGAATTAATTTTTGTTCTCTTCAACCTTCCCAACTCAGAGACGCATCGCACTGTGTTAAACCAGATCCTCAGGCAGTCTACTACCCACTTGGCTGATGGACCCTTCGCTGTTCTTGTTGACTACATTCGGGTCCTGGACTTCGATGTTAAACGCAAGTATGTAAGATCCAAAAGCTGCTGCTGGTAACTGCTGATCATTGGGGGGTGCCGGGTGGCCACCGATCTGGTATTGGTGACCTATCTTACAGAGAGAGGTCATCAATATCGTAGCAGTGGACGACCCCTTTAAATTTGTTATATAACATTCAGATCTTACTGAATCCGAGGTTTATTCTTCCTCATTTTAAAGAATTCTCTTTTGGCAAAATTCAGATATTTCCGTCAGGAGCTCGAGCGACTGGATGAAGGATTGCGGAAAGAGGATATGGCCGTCCATGTGAGACGAGACCACGTGTTTGAAGACTCTTACCGAGAACTTCACAGGAAATCCCCAGAAGAAATGAAAAACCGATTGTAAGTGACAACGGGTGAATATTTACATCATCAAAGGCGTCTAAAGTGTAGAAATGCTGAGTGTGTCTCTCTGTAGGTACATAGTGTTTGAGGGAGAAGAAGGCCAGGACGCTGGCGGGCTTCTCCGAGAGTGGTACATGATCATCTCCAGGGAAATGTTCAATCCCATGTACGCCTTGTTCCGCACGTCGCCCGGGGACCGAGTCACCTACACAATCAACCCTTCCTCTCACTGCAACCCCAACCACCTCAGCTACTTCAAGTTTGTCGGGCGGATAGTCGCCAAAGCCGTGTACGACAACCGGCTCCTGGAGTGCTACTTCACACGGTCGTTCTACAAGCACATCTTGGGCAAATCCGTCAGGTAGGTGGTAATGCTTGGTACTCTGCTTCAGCCAGCGCCCGCCATATGCCCGGTCATAACACAGAACTATGGGGGTAATAGTGGTTCATGGTTTGCTCAAACGTTGCCAAATAGCCCACCGTTTTGTGTATACAGCTCCCTATGCAGGGACCAAAAACCTTCTGTTTGCCTTGTAGATACACGGACATGGAGAGCGAGGATTATCACTTCTACCAGGGATTGGTGTACTTGCTTGAGAACGATGTCTCCACACTGGGCTACGACTTAACTTTCAGCACTGAGGTACATAACTGGATTTGAGGTGGTTACGTTAGCGCCTCATTTAGATTTGCAGTACTGGTGGCCACCAAGGTGGCAACTATGGATTTACCCCACCTGTCAGCTGTAATTGGACAGCCTGGATAGATATCCATAGTTTAAGCATCTTCAAGGAAACCAGTCGTGTCCCCAAACACTATTAACCTGTAGATAAATAATAATACAATGCTGCACGGCCGCAGGCTTTCAGTCATAGACATGGCGGCTGCAGTCACCTCTCAGTATACAGTGAGAGGTAGCTGTATGCACACTCGACACTTTGATAGTGTGCTGTCGGGGTGCACATCCATCCGCCGCTTTCACTGCTGTGAGCAGTGACTGTACTTGTTCCGGATATGACTGAAAGCCAGCAGTGGCCAAGCAGCATGTTATGCCGTTTTTTTGGGTTGTCCAGATTTTATATTCATCTCTATTTTTACGTTAAGAGAAGCTGGTAGATTTTTATTTTTTTTTCTTTTGTTTTGGGGGTGTTTTGTGTGGATAATGCTGAAACTTCTGCTCCTTTCAGGTTCAGGAATTTGGTGTCTGTGAAGTCCGAGACTTAAAGCCGAACGGTGCGAACATCCTGGTGACTGAAGACAACAAGAAAGAATACGTTCACCTTGTGTGCCAGATGAAGATGACGGGTAATAATGTCCGCCCATGAAGTATGCCGGTGGCTACTAGTTATTGGCTACCACCTCTTCATACTGTGTGATGGGCATTTTATTGACACCTTTTTGTCTCCTTTTTTTTAGGTGCAATCCGAAAGCAGTTGGCAGCTTTCCTGGAGGGGTTTTATGAAATTATCCCCAAGCGTCTCATCTCCATCTTCACAGAACAGGAACTGGAGTTGCTCATTTCTGGTTTGCCCACCATAGATATCGATGACTTGAAATCCAACACAGAGTATCACAAGTATCAGTCTAACTCCATACAGGTGAGAACAATCGGTTGGCATCTTGGGGGCAGCCATACGTTCTGTCCTAAGTGTTTTAACACAGAGTATTAAAGAGCCCCCTCCCCCCCCCATACATAATAGACTAATATCATCAAGTGGTCTAATGTGTATAGGCTCTGCCCCAACATAAGAAGTTAGGGGAGATATGGATCTGGCATCGCTGATTTCGGACTGCAGATCTTTTTGTTCTCTGAGAGAAGTCTCCACCAGAAGCTCGAACCACGGCTCAGGGAGGGAGGCTCTGAAGGGAGAACCGCAGCTCAGGGTGAATGCTCTGCTCTGAAGGGAGAGCCGCGGGTGGTTGGGGAGGAAGGGAGAGCCGCGGGTGGTTGGGGAGGAAGGGAGAGCCGCGGGTGGTTGGGGAGGAAGGGAGAGCCGCGGGTGGTTGGGGAGGAAGGGAGAGCCGCGGGTGGTTGGGGAGGAAGGGAGAGCCGCGGGTGGTTGGGGAGGAAGGGAGAGCCGCGGGTGGTTGGGGAGGAAGGGAGAGCCGCGGTGGTTGGGGAGGAAGGGAGAGCGCGGGTGGTTGGGGAGGAAGGGAGAGCCGCGGGTGGTTGGGGAGGAAGGGAGAGCCGCGGGTGGTTGGGGAGGAAGGGAGAGCCGCGGGTGGTTGGGGAGGAAGGGAGAGCCGCGGGTGGTTGGGGAGGAAGGGAGAGCCGCGGGTGGTTGGGGAGGAAGGGAGAGCCGCGGGTGGTTGGGGAGGAAGGGAGAGCCGCGGGTGGTTGGGGAGGAAGGGAGAGCCGCGGGTGGTTGGGGAGGAAGGGAGAGCCGCGGGTGGTTGGGGAGGAAGGGAGAGCCGCGGGTGGTTGGGGAGGAAGGGAGAGCCGCGGGTGGTTGGGGAGGAAGGGAGAGCCGCGGGTGGTTGGGGAGGAAGGGAGAGCCGCGGGTGGTTGGGGAGGAAGGGAGAGCCGCGGGTGGTTGGGGAGGAAGGGAGAGCCGCGGGTGGTTGGGGAGGAAGGGAGAGCCGCGGGTGGTTGGGGAGGAAGGGAGAGCCGCGGGTGGTTGGGGAGGAAGGGAGAGCCGCGGGTGGTTGGGGAGGAAGGGAGAGCCGCGGGTGGTTGGGGAGGAAGGGAGAGCCGCGGGTGGTTGGGGAGGAAGGGAGAGCCGCGGGTGGTTGGGGAGGAAGGGAGAGCCGCGGGTGGTTGGGGAGGAAGGGAGAGCCGCGGGTGGTTGGGGAGGAAGGGAGAGCCGCGGGTGGTTGGGGAGGAAGGGAGAGCCGCGGGTGGTTGGGGAGGAAGGGAGAGCCGCGGGTGGTTGGGGGGGAAGGGAGAGCCGCGGGTGGTTGGGGGGGAAGGGAGAGCCGCGGGTGGTTGGGGGGGAAGGGAGAGCCGCGGGTGGTTGGGGGGGGAAGGGAGAGCCGCGGGTGGTTGGGGGGGAAGGGAGAGCCGCGGGTGGTTGGGGGGGAAGGGAGAGCCGCGGGTGGTTGGGGGGAGCCGCGGGTGGTTGGGAGGAGCGGGGGAAGGGAGAGCCGCGGGTGGTTGGGGGGGGAAGGGAGAGCCGCGGGTGGTTGGGGGGGAAGGGAGAGCCGCGGGTGGTTGGGGGGGAAGGGAGAGCCGCGGGTGGTTGGGGGGGAAGGGAGAGCCGCGGGTGGTTGGGGGGGAAGGGAGAGCCGCGGGTGGTTGGGGGGGAAGGGAGAGCCGCGGGTGGTTGGGGGGGAAGGGAGAGCCGCGGGTGGTTGGGGGGGAAGGGAGAGCCGCGGGTGGTTGGGGGGGAAGGGAGAGCCGCGGGTGGTTGGGGGGGAAGGGAGAGCCGCGGGTGGTTGGGGGGGAAGGGAGAGCCGCGGGTGGTTGGGGGGGAAGGGAGAGCCGCGGGTGGTTGGGGGGGAAGGGAGAGCCGCGGGTGGTTGGGGGGGAAGGGAGAGCCGCGGGTGGTTGGGGGGGAAGGGAGAGCCGCGGGTGGTTGGGGGGAAGGGAGAGCCGCGGGTGGTTGGGGGGGGAAGGGAGAGCCGCGGGTGGTTGGGGGGGAAGGGAGAGCCGCGGGTGGTTGGGGGGGAAGGGAGAGCCGCGGGTGGTTGGGGGGGAAGGGAGAGCCGCGGGTGGTTGGGGGGGAAGGGAGAGCCGCGGGTGGTTGGGGGGGGAAGGGAGAGCCGCGGGTGGTTGGGGGGGAAGGGAGAGCCGCGGGTGGTCGGGGGGGAAGGGAGAGCCGCGGGTGGTCGGGGGGGAAGGGTTAGCCGCGGGTGGTCGGGGAGGAAGGTTAGCCGCGGGTGGTCGGGGAGGAAGGGTTAGCCGCGGGTGGTCGGGGAGGAAGGGTTAGCCGCGGGTGGTCGGGGGGGAAGGGTTAGCCAAAGAGATGGTTGGGGAGGCAGAGGGAGCCGCAGATAGCCAGGGGAAGGGGGGGGGGGCAGGGGGAGGCGCGGATGGTTGGGGGGGGGGCAGGGGGAGGCGCGGATGGTTGGGGGGGGGGCAGGGAGAGGCGCGGTAGGTTGGGGGAGGGGCGGATGGTTGGGGGGGGGCAGGGGGGGCGCCCTGGATGGTTGGGGAAGCTGTTTGGACAATCGTTCGTCTGACTGCCATCTATTGCAGGATTGAATGTATACAGATACTGAGCACTTATCTCGCTGCTTTGTTTTCTCGTAGATTCAGTGGTTCTGGAGAGCGCTGCGCTCCTTTGACCAAGCAGACAGAGCCAAGTTTCTTCAGTTTGTCACTGGAACATCCAAGGTTCCCTTGCAGGGCTTTGCAGCTCTGGAGGGGATGAACGGCATTCAGAAATTCCAAATACATCGAGATGACCGGTCTACGGACAGGCTGCCTTCGGCCCACACGTGGTAAGTGCCTCCTCTTGGCCAACTTACAAGCTCAATAGACAAAAAAAAAAAGCTTGTCAGCACTTGCACTGTGCATGTGTGACCTCAGCAGCGGTGGTCGGTCTCCTAGGCAACAAGCTGTAAACGAAAGGAAAAGTGTTGATATCTCAGGAACGGCTGAGAATTTTAACGAGCAGTAAATTGCAAAAATGCTTGTTTGTACCATATCTATCTTTCTCATCATTACCATTATTACTTTCTCCCCCCAGTTTTAACCAATTGGACCTTCCGGCGTATGAGAGCTACGAGAAGCTACGTCACATGCTGCTTTTGGCGATTCAGGAGTGCTCCGAGGGGTTCGGCCTGGCCTAGGATTTATACCCCGTTGCATATGTTTTTTTTCTACTGTTGGACATTAAAAAAACAAACAAAAACACAAAAAAAGAAGAAAGCAAAAACCAAGCCATGCATCTATCTCGCTCACCCTGCTGGCACCGAGAAAGAGGGACTTGCCTTCTACAGCTGCCACGTGTCTCCGGGTCCCCTTCCAACGGCGAACCGGCCGCGCCGAGACTTGAAACACTGCTCCGCGAGGAATGTAGAGAACGGAGAGGAGCAAGGGAGGGGAAGAAAAAAAATGATATAGTATATAAATATATTTTTTCTTTTTTTTTTTTTTTTTTTTTTTTTTTTTTTTTGCTTTTCTTCAGTTCTGCCTAAAGAAGGGCTTTGGCTCTTCTAAAGAAAAAAAAAAAAGATAAAAAAAAAAATACAAACAAACCTCCGAACGCAGGGTAGAGAAGCTGGTGAGAAATGGTTTGAGTTCTATAAATATGTGAAAAAAAAATAATAAATAAAAAAAGACGCAAAGAACCAGCGACAGAAGAGAAAACTAGAGCACTCGTTAAAAAATAGCCACTATTCCAACGCTATTTTTTTTTTTCAGCTTCGATTAAAATACTGAGGTGTTTACCTGTAAATAAACCACTGAAAGGAAAATACCCGATCAATATAGTTTTTTTTGTTTTTTTTATTTTTTTATTGTCGCCCTCTGGTGGTGGTCGAAGGAAATGCAAGGGGTTGAAAAGTGTGGGGGGAAAAGGATGAGGGTTGTAGGTGGCAAATGCAGCAGCCTATTAGGGTCAGTGGTAAAATACGCTGTGGATAGGCTCTGTAGATGCCCCTCCGTCATCCCAAAATTGCATTATGGGATGCAATGCGCGGCACTTATACTTCACCGGGACAGTACAGTGTACAAATAGATATCATATGGTCCAGCCAAGGTTTATATCCCCTCTGATATATTTATTTATTCATTTTTTTTTTTTTTTTTTTTATTTTTATTTTTTTTTTCATCATGATTTTGGGTTTGGATTTGTAGGAATTTTTTTGTTTGGATGTTTTTTGTTTTTTTTTCTCTTTAAAATAAATGAAAAAAAAATTAATGAAGAAATGACTTTAATATAAGCGTTTTTGTTTTTTTTGAGAGGGGGCGTCATTAAGCCTGGTGATATCCCCTTCTTTTTAGGATTCCCCCCCACCCCCATGCTAGGTGTTCTTGGCGCACCCCTCACTGCTCAGGAGGAGGGAATGGATGGAAGTGGTTCAATAAAGGTTTAGTTTGAAAAGCCAAAAAAGTTATGGCTTTTTTGTGTGTTTTAGTTTATTTAAAGGGGCAGTTCTAAATTATCAACTGTATAAAGGAGGGGGGGGGGGGGATTTCTGAAAAGCAAAGACCCCGCAGCCTTAACTCTTCGCCCAGCATCTATTGCTTTCAGGGTACAGGATCTATCAGTGGCTTCTGAGTTAGAAACAGTCTAATCCACAATAAATGGGACTATACAGGAACATATGGCAATGATGAAACCATGATTAGGCCAGACCTACTGCTACCTGGACCTTTGGCTGTCCCTGTCTAGTCCCCAAAGGGTTGAAAACATCACATGTTCATCCCCTGCACCTTTCTTTTTGTTTTTTTTGGTGTTGTGTGTTTTGTTTTTTACAGTTTTGCATCCTCTGGATTGGTGGAGCAAGGAGCAGTTTGCTCCCTGCACCACCACCATTCACCCTGTGCGTCTGAGTCCCAGCTCAGCAGGTGCGATGATGTCACCAAATCACTCCTGTTATGTGGAACCTCAGACCATAGACTGGAGCAGCACATCAGGGGAACAAGCTAGGTTTAATCAGTCTTTATCAGGGGAACAAGCTAGGTTTAATCAGTCTTTATCAGGGGAACAAGCTAGGTTTGGTCAGTCTTTATCAGGGGAACAAGCTAGGTTTGTTCAGTCTTTATCAGGGGAACAAGCTAGGTTTAATCAGTCTTTATCAGGGGAACAAGCTAGGTTTGGTCAGTCTTTATCAGGGGAACAAGCTAGGTTTGTTCAGTCTTTATCAGGGGAACAAGCTAGGTTTAATCAGTCTTTATCAGGGGGAACAAGCTAGGTTTAATCAGTCTTTATCAGGGGAACAAGCTAGGTTTGGTCAGTCTTTATCAGGGGAACAAGCTAGGTTTAATCAGTCTTTATCAGGGGAACAAGCTAGGTTTGGTCAGTCTTTATCAGAGGAACAAGCTAGGTTTGGTCAGTCTTGATCAGGGGAACAAGCTAGGTTTGGTCAGTCTTTATCAGGGGAACAAGCTAGGTTTGGTCAGTCTTGATCAGGGGAACAAGCTAGGTTTGGTCAGTCTTGATCAGGGGAACAAGCTAGGTTTGGTCAGTCTTTATCAGGGGAACAAGCTAGGTTTGGTCAGTCTTTATCAGGGGAACAAGCTAGGTTTGGTCAGTCTTTATCAGGGGAACAAGCTAGGTTTGGTCAGTCTTTATCAGGGGAACAAGCTAGGTTTGGTCAGTCTTGATCAGGGGAACAAGCTAGGTTTGGTCAGTCTTTATCAGGGGAACAAGCTAGTTCTTTATCAGGGGAACAAGCTAGGTTTGGTCAGTCTTTATCAGGGGAACAAGCTAGGTTTGGTCAGTCTTTATCAGGGGAACAAGCTAGGTTTGGTCAGTCTTTATCAGGGGAACAAGCTAGGTTTGGTCAGTCTTTATCAGGGGAACAAGCTAGGTTTGGTCAGTCTTTATCGGGAACAAGCTAGGTTTGGTCAGTCTTTATCAGGGGAACAAGCTAGGTTTGGTCAGTCTTTACTTTGTAAGGGTTTCATATTGGGGTTGTAGCAGCAACATACAGTGTGGAGAGCGGCTGTGAGGGCCATCAAACTTTGGGGGTATCAGTTTTTTCTCTATGCTCCTTTTAAATCTATGCTCCTTTTAAAGGGAACCCATCACATGGCATATAGCGTCCAATCCATGGACAACACTGTATAGAGACGGTGAGTGGAATGATACATAGGTTTGTGGGAAAAGACTCAGTATAACTTGTATTTTATTCATGGAGATCCCAATGTTTGTATGTATTAGTCCAGTGGGCGGTCCTCGTCAGTGATTGACGGCTATCTACATGCAGTTATCCACGAAGACTGTCACTGATTAGCACCGCCCACTGGACTCCTACATACAAACTGGGGCTTTCAATTAATAAAATACAAGTTTTACACAAACTTTTTACCCCAAAAAATGTGTGAGATCAGCTCCTCGTCCTCGATATCATCCGGCCCCAGATCAGAGGCCACTTTCTCAAGGTCGTCAGGAATGATAAACACCACCTACCAGAGATTGAGTCTCTTGTCAGTCCTGTGGCCGTGTCACATCAGTCCGGAGGCCACGGACTACCCTCTGCCGGATTCACTGCCGCCTCTTCTAATTTGTCACCATTGTTTTGATGTGATATCGCCGGGCGCCCACAATGGGTCTTGTGACTATTTGCTCATCTACATTACACCTGTCCTGACATAGGACTGCTGGGGGACAGCTCTGCTACATGGGACTGCTGCCTGCTCTGTTGGGGGTGACAGTTTTGCTGCATGGGGGGGGGGGCGGCGCAGCTCTGCTTCATGGGACTGCAGCCTATACTGGGTGGTGGAGGACATCTGTTACATGGGACTGCTGCCTATACTGGGTGGTTGGGGGGAGTGGCTCTGCTACATCGGACTGCTGCCTATATACTGGGTGGTGGAGGGGAGATGGCGCTGTTATATGGGACTGATCACTACTGGGTGCTCGGGGGGGGGACAGCTGTGTTTCATGGGCTTGTTCCCTTTTACTGGTGCAGGGGGGAGCAGCTCTGCTACATGGGACTGCTGCCTATTTACAAGGTGGGGGGGGGGATGGTAGGTACATGAGACTGCTCCCTATACTGGCTGGAGGGGGAGACAGCTGTTACATGGGACTGCTGCCTATACTGGCTTGGCAGCTCTGTTACATGGGATTGCTGCCTATATCTACAGTGTGGAGGGGAGATGGCGCTGTTACATGGGACTGCTGTCTATATATGGGGTAGTGGAGGGGGGGCAGCCCTGCTACATGGGACTGCTGCCTATGCTGGGTGGGGGGGGGGGGGGCAGCTCTGCTACATGGGACTGCTGCCTATGCTGGGTAGTGGGGGGGCAGCGCTGCTACATGGGACTGCTGCCTATGCTGGGTAGTGGGGGGGCAGTTCTGCTACATGGGACTGCTGCCTATGCTGGGGGGGGCTATAGCACTGCTACATGGGACTGCTGCCTATGCTGGGTAGTGGGGGCAGCTCTGCTACATGGGACTGCTGCCTATGCTGGGTAGTGGGGGCAGCTCTGCTACATGGGACTGCTGCCTATGCTGGGTAGTGTGGGGGGGGGCAGCTCTGCTACATGGGACTGCTGCCTATGCTGGGTAGTGTGGAGGGGGGCAGCTCTGCTACATGGGACTGCTGCCTATGCTGGGTAGTGTGGAGGGGGGCAGCTCTGCTACATGGGACTGCTGCCTATGCTGGGTAGTGGGGGGGGGCAGCTCTGCTACATGGGACTGCTGCCTATGCTGGGTGGGGGGGGGCAGCTCTGCTACATGGGACTGCTGCCTATGCTGGGTAGTGTGGAGGGGGCAGCTCTGCTACATGGGACTGCTGCCTATGCTGGGTGGGGGGGGGGGCAGCTCTGCTACATGGGACTGCTGCCTATGCTGGGTAGTGGGGGGGCAGCGCTGCTACATGGGACTGCTGCCTATGCTGGGTAGTGGGGGGCAGTTCTGCTACATGGGACTGCTGCCTATGCTGGGGGGGGGCCTATAGCACTGCTACATGGGACTGCTGCCTATGCTGGGTAGTGGGGGGCAGCTCTGCTACATGGGACTGCTGCCTATGCTGGGTAGTGGGGGCAGCTCTGCTACATGGGACTGCTGCCTATGCTGGGTAGTGGGGGGGGGCAGCTCTGCTACATGGACTGCTGCCTATGCTGGGTAGTGTGGAGGGGGGCAGCTCTGCTACATGGGACTGCTGCCTATGCTGGGTAGTGTGGAGGGGGGCAGCTCTGCTACATGGGACTGCTGCCTATGCTGGGTAGTGGGGGGGCAGCTCTGCTACATGGGACTGCTGCCTATGCTGGGTGGGGGGGGCAGCTCTGCTACATGGGACTGCTGCCTATGCTGGGTAGTGTGGAGGGGGGCAGCTCTGCTACATGGGACTGCTGCCTATGCTGGGTAGTGGGGGGGGGCAGCTCTGCTACATGGGACTGCTGCCTATGCTGGGTGGGGGGGGGCAGCTCTGCTACATGGGACTGCTGCCTATGCTGGGTAGTGGGGGGCAGCTCTGCTACATGGGACTGCTGCCTATGCTGGGTAGTGGGGGGCAGCTCTGCTACATGGGACTGCTGCCTATGCTGGGTAGTGGGGGGCAGCTCTGCTACATGGGACTGCTGCCTATGCTGGGTAGTGGGGGGGCAGCTCTGCTACATGGGACTGCTGCCTATGCTGGGTAGTGTGGGGGGGGGACAGCTCTGCTACATGGACTGCTGCCTATGCTGGGTAGTGGGGGGGGCAGCTCTGCTACATGGGACTGCTGCCTATCCTGGGTAGTGGGGGGGCAGCTCTGCTACATGGGACTGCTGCCTATGCTGGGTAGTGGGGGGGGCAGCTCTGCTACATGGGACTGCTGCCTATGCTGGGTAGTGGGGGGGGGCAGTTCTGCTACATGGGACTGCTGCCTATGCTGGGGGGGGGCTATAGCTCTGCTACATGGGACTGCTGCCTATGCTGGGTAGTGTGGGGGGCAGCTCTGCTACATGGGACTGCTGCTTATGCTGGGTAGTGTGGGGGGGGCAGCTCTGCTCCATGGGACTGCTGTCTATGCCGGGTAGTGGGGGGGGGGAGACAATAGCTCTGCTACATGGGACTGCTGCCTATGCTGGGTAGTGGGGGGGCAGTTCTGCTACATGGGACTGCTGCCTATGCTGGGGGGGGGGGGCTATAGCTCTGCTACATGGGACTGCTGCCTATGCTGGGTAGTGGGGGGGCAGCTCTGCTACATGGGACTGCTGCTTATGCTGGGTAGTGGGGGGGGCAGTTCTACTACATGGGACTGCTGCCTATGCTGGGGGAGGAGGCTATAGCTCTGCTACATGGGACTGCTGCCTATGCTGGGTAGTGGGGGCAGCTCTGCTACATGGGACTGCTGCTTATGCTGGGTAGTGTGGGGGGGGCGGGGCAGCTCTGCTACATGGGACTGCTGCCTATGCTGGGTAGTGGGGGGGGAGAGACAACAGCTCTGCTACATGGGACTGCTGCCTATGCTAGGTAGTGGGGGGGAAGCTCTGCTACATGGGACTGCTGCCTATGCTAGGTAGTGGGGGAGGCAGTGCTGTGCTGCTACATGCGACTGCTGTCCATACTGGAAAGTGAGGGGGGACGACCGCTCTGCTACATGGGACTGCTGCCTCCACAGCTGTTCATCTCTTTTATGGAGTTTCCTGTATTTTGGCGGCTCTACTGCTTCAGGTTTCTTAGAAGCCACCTACGGTATTTTATCATAACTGTCTGCTATACAGTACACTGCCTCCGGGCTGCACAGACCGGCAGGATTCGTCTGACCTGGCGGGTGTGGTATTTGTGTCATGGAAAACCCTGCCGTTATACAGCAAAAGGCGGACTAATAACGCTTACACCATCGCACCGTGTAACTAGCACCGTCATATGGCGGAAATGTAGAGGAAACTGGTAATTCTTGAAGCAGCAGCTCCCGACAACGACACTAGCGACCCCGCCCAGCAGCGCGGAGTATATATAGTCACATGACTGCTAAGGCAACGCCCTTTCCAATTTTGCAACCCGCCCCTTTCCCATCATGCGCCGCGCCCGGTCAGCTGATTTCAGAAAACTCCAAATGCACGTCGGTGTCGCTGCTGCTGGTTCGTGCACCCGGTGCCATGCAGGTACGTGACCCCGTCCTGCCCGGGCAACAACCCCTGATATGGCACTTCATAACCTGTAGCTCAGTAAGGGTTGCGGGACTACAACTCCCAGCATGACTTGCAAGTGCAGTGCAGCCATTAACTCATTCCCCGAAAGAAAAATAAAATCTGCCGGTGTACCTGTAGTAACCAATCACAGTGCAGCTTTGAATTTTATGGAGAGTCTGAAGGAATGAAAGCTGCGCTGTGATTGGTTGCTATGAGCTATAAGGTGAGAAGTAGTAGAAAGTGATGGAGGAGGCTCCTGTGGAGTTTCCTTCCCTGGAGACTGTGATTACAGCATTGATGATATTAATGTGGCTGCAAAACTGATCAGCACCGCTGCCACTGGTCGTGTTATTTTATGGAGTGGACATATTTATGTGTCTGATGTCCATGGACTTCATGGAGGAAATTAAAATAACCCTCAATACAAACCTATTATCTGTGTGCCACCTCCAGGTGTCCGGACCACTGCAAGGTTGGTTCTGTTATCAATTCTCATCTCTGTGCCTGTATTATGTACAGGAAGGCAGCACTGTCAGTGCCCGTATTATGCACAGGAAGGCAGCACTGTCAGTGCCGTATTATGCACAGGAAGGCAGCACTGTCAGTGCCCGTATTATGCACAGGAAGGCAGCACTGTCAGTGCCCGTATTATGCACAGGAAGGCAGCACTGTCAGTGCCCGTATTATGTACAGGAAGGCAGAACTGTCAGTGCCCGTATTATGCACAGGAAGGCAGCACTGTCAGTGCCGTATTATGCACAGGAAGGCAGCACTGTCAGTGCCCGTATTATGCACAGGAAGGCAGCACTGTCAGTGCCGTATTATGCACAGGAAGGCAGAACTGTCAGTGCCCGTATTATGCACAGGAAGGCAGAACTGTCAGTGCCCGTATTATGCACAGGAAGGCAGAACTGTCAGTGCCCGTATTATGCACAGGAAGGCAGCACTGTCAGTGCCGTATTATGCACAGGAAGGCAGCACTGTCAGTGCCCGTATTATGCACAGGAAGGCAGAACTGTCAGTGCCGTATTATGCACAGGAAGGCAGAACTGTCAGTGCCCGTATTATGCACAGGAAGGCAGAACTGTCAGTGCCGTATTATGCACAGGAAGGCAGCACTGCCTGTGCTTGTATTATGTACAGGAAGGCAGCACTGCCTGTGCTTGTATTATGTACAGGAAGGCAGAACTGTCAGTGCCGTATTATGCACAGGAAGGCAGAACTGTCAGTGCCCGTATTATGCACAGGAAGGCAGCACTGCCTGTGCTTGTATTATGTACAGGAAGGCAGCACTGCCTGTGCTTGTATTATGTACAGGAAGGCAGCACTGCCTGTGCTTGTATTATGTACAGGAAGGCAGAACTGTCAGTGCCGTATTATGCACAGGAAGGCAGCACTGCCTGTGCTTGTATTATGTACAGGAAGACAGCACTGCCTGTGCTTGTATTATGTACAGGAAGGCAAAACTGTCAGTGCCGTATTATGCACAGGAAGGCAGAACTGTCAGTGCCGTATTATGCACAGGAAGGCAGAACTGTCAGTGCTGTATTATGTACAGGAAGGCAGCACTGTCAGTGCCCGTATTATGCACAGGAAGGCAGCACTGCCTGTGCTTGTATTATGTACAGGAAGGCAGCACTGTCAGTGCCCGTATTATGCACAGGAAGGCAGCACTGCCTGTGCTTGTATTATGTACAGGAAGGCAGCACTGTCTGTGCTTGTATTATGCACAGGAAGGCAGCACTGTCTGTGCCAACGTTATTTACAGAAAGGCAGCACTGCCTGTGCCTCTTATTTGCAGGAAGGCAGCACTATCTGTGCTTGTATTATTTACAGGAAGGCAGCACTGCCTGTGTCTCTTATTTACAGGAAGGCAGCACTGCCTGTGTCTCTTATTTACAGGAAGGCAGCACTGCCTGTGTCTCTTATTTACAGGAAGGCAGCACTGCTTGTGTCTCTTATTTACAGGAAGGCAGCACTATCTGTGCTTGTATTCTTTACAGGAAGGCAGCACTGTCTGTGCCTCTTATGTACAGGAAGGCAGCACTGTTTGTGCTTGTATTATGTACAGTAAGGCAGCACTGCCTGTGCCTGTATTATGTACAGGAAGGCAGCACTGCCTGTGCCTATATTATTTAAAAACAGAGTGGGGGATGTAGTACTATCTGTGCCTGTAATCCTGTGCTGCTTGCTGGGTGAGCTTTGTGTTTCCCCGGTGCCTTGTGCCCCACTCCCCGCTCCTCCCATTACTGTAGATATGGAGGAATGCCCGGTTTCCTTTGTGTTTCCCAGTTTAGTGCCAGGAATCATTTTGCAGCTGCTGTTTATGAGGTTACACATCTCTGATGAGCCGCACCGCGCTGCGCTGGGAGGTCTGTACAGTAATGCGCTGTCAGTCAGAGGTTACAACAGTGGTGTCACCGAGGTTCAGTGGACTATTCCCCAGTGCTGACAAATAACCGCACAGTCGGACACTGCCGAGCTCCTCCACCGCCCCCGGCTGATTCTACCATACCTGCTGCAGACACCAAGGGCAACTCTGGGTGTCTATTCATATTTTTTGTTTTATTCTGTAAGGTTTTTGGGGTTTTTTTTCCATACAGTGTGTCCACCCATATCCTGTCCACTGCCATTAACTTGAGAATGGCGGCAGCTATAGGCATAGAAGGGGTGTCTAGGTATAGTAAAGTAGCCATGCGCTACGCAATGAAACCACCTATAGCGCCACCTGGTGGAAAACAACAGAGTTAGCATTTTTATCTCGAAAATGAAACGAGATAGAGAAAAAGTGAATTACAAAGTTGTAGGGCATAATCAATTCAATACGAATCGACACCTTGCATACAGGAATGCTATGATATGAAACCCATGACCCCCCCCCCCCCCCCCCCCCAAAAAAACATTGAATGCTGGTCACGCATATGGCGCTCCTTTAACTTTGATGCTCTTGGTGGCCCCCGTCAGCTGCAATGCACATCTGGACTCTGCGCAGCATACTGTATCTTGCTGCACGTTGTGCAATATGGCAGGTGACACGTTTGCACAAGCATCTGTGATACGTCGTCGTAGGTCCTGCAATGTTGGTGGAGGGGTCGCATACACCTGCTGTTTGATGTGACCTCACAGAAAGTCCAATGGGGTCAGGTCAGGTGAGCGTAGAGGCCACTCCACACAGCCACCATACCCAATGACTTGTAGGAAGGTCTCCATGAGGTATCACTTCATATCCGCAGCCTTGTGAGTTTTACACGTTCTTATCATAGCATTTCTGTATGCAAGGTGTTGATTCGTATTGAATTGATGATGCCCTGCAACTTTGTAATTCACTTTTTTTCTCTATCTCGTTCCGTTTTCGAGATAAAAATGCTAACTCCGTTGTTTTCCACCAGGTGGCGCTATAGGTGGTTTCATTGCGTAGCGCATGGCTACTTTACTATACCTAGACACCACTTCTATGCCTATAACTGCCGCCGTTCTCAAGTTAATGGCGGTGGACAGGATATGGGTGGACACACTGTATAATCATATTCCGCAGCCCTTATAGACATAATCAGCACCACAATGGCAGCCTGGCATAATTCCAGAGAATGCCCTGCTGGGGCAAGGACGTCTGCTGGAGGTGGTTGTGGCACAGTCCCTTGAACACAAGGAACAGTTGTGCCGATATTCACCATCTGACACACACAGACTCCATGACCGTCCCTCTATCCTTTGCAAAAGTCAGAACGCAGGCACCGAACCATTAGTGGAGAATAGTGTCTTCTAATGAAGTCAACACCCCCCCCCCCCCGTCTATTTGTGTATTATAAGGGGGTGGGGGGGTCCGACCCTTTGATTCCATGTGAGCACTTTTCTGTCTCCCACAATCACTCTATTTGTACATTATTAATGTAGAGTCTGCATGGCCGATCATTTGTGGTTGTGTTCACCCGGTGCAGATACATATGGAGCTTCAGCCGGTGGTTCATGTATTTTCTCATTTTTTTTCCTCTTTCTTTCCTCAGATGCATTTTATTTTTTCGGACAATGTGACCCTGTTGTTTGACTTCTGGACAGTCCAGACCTTGGCAGGTAGGAGGAGATGTGATCAAATCTGCAAACCTTGTTTGTTTGTGATGTTTGGTGGTCAATCAGTGGAATGCTCCTTCTGGAACCGACAGTACCAATATACATCGGCTCCTGAAGAAGCATGCTAGCTCCGAAACGCGTAGAACTAGAAGAATAAAATCTGCTGATTATATCGATTGCTCTCCTGAATCCATTCTCTTATTCCACTGATTGACAGCTTACCTCGTGGGGCTGCAGCAGCCGTTTCGTTACACCAACAAGCGCACTACACAAGTTGCGACTTGCACAGCTCACCCACGTGATCGAGTCCCTGCACCTCCTCATACTGGTTTCAACCAGGATATGGCGCCAGTTTTGTGCCTTTTTTTTTTTTCTTTTCAGCCTCATCAATGTGACTTTGCATGGATGATTGTGCTCTTTGCACCCAAGTGACTGATATGCAACTTCCTCGCGTCTTCAGTGAGTCAAAGGGGCTAAGGATGTGCAGGAAGTAGAGATGAGTAGATTCGCAGAAAACCAAAATGGCGGGTTCCTGCTAATTTTTTATTTTTATTTTTTTATTCCATTCTGGTCCAGAATCCAGTACTCCTAAGTCTATGGGAACCAGAATCCGGGGATTAAAATTGTTGGTGGAAGGGATGGGGGATAGAAGCGCAAGTGGTGCACTCACCCATGCTCCGTGTTATGGTCGCAAGCTGCCTCCGGGTCGCGCATTCACTTCCGGGGCTGCGTGCGTGTAGATCGTGCACTAAAAAGAAAGGTAGATGCTAGAATGTACAGGCTCCTTCCAGGTATGATGTAATTTATCACATGATAGGGGGCGTGTTCACAAGCGCAGCTCATCCTAAGCTGCAATTTGATGTCTCCTCCTCTGCTCTTCCTGAGCACTCCTGGTTCATGAAGCAGGTAGCCCAGGATGAGCTCTGTCAGCCATGTGTCCACCTTCGCTCATCCTGACCCGTTCTGGTTCATGATTGATGAAGCAGGAGGCTCAAAATGAGCTGCGCCAGCCGTGTCTCCTTCTCTGCTTATCCTGAGCCCTCCTAGTTCATGAAGGAGCAGGCTCAGGATGAGCTGTGCCCACGATTTCTTCTCCTCTGCTCGTCCTGAGCCCTCCTGGTTCATGATTCTGACCTGTAGACAGAGCAGGCTGGGGGTGCGTCTAAATGCAACCAATTGCACGCGCTTGTGGGCGGGGAAAGCAGTGAATATTCAATGAGGGTTAATTGTTGGCTCCGGAAGGGAAAGCGTGACCTGGAAGGAGTGTGGCACCATGACGGAGGTTCAGGGACTACACCGCGTCTGCTGCTAACCCCTATCCCTTCTACCCACATTTTTAATCTCCGGATTCTGGGTCCCATACCGGATTCCGGACCGGATGCAGGGTTTTTTTTTTGTTTTTTTTTTAAATTCAGCAGGGACCAGCCAGTCCCGGTTTTTTGCGAGTTCGACCAGCTCTAGCCACAACCCTTACGGAAATTATTCTGTTAGCAAGGATTTTTTTATGTAAATATTCTGAAAAGACCTAATATTAAAACTGGCAGACCCGCCCAGTCCCCCTGGTTTCGAATTCTGAAGTATTGTGCACACCTTTTTGTTCTGGGGTTTTGAGAACACAGGCATGACTGACACTGACTCATTTTTGGGTGAAGGCGGAGACACCAAAAATACAAAATACTTCTGCAAATCCACGTCAGACGTCACTCAGGGCCGAAGTCTTATGATTACAAGAATCACTTCCTTTTTCTTTTTCTGTGAATTTGCCCTTCGATAATTGTATTGCTCGGTTCGGCCGGGCTCTGATAATTGGCTCGGTTCGGCCGGGCTCTGATGGTGCCTCGGTTCGGCCGGGCTCTGATGGTGCCTCGGTTCGGCCGGGCTCTGATGGTGCCTCGGTTCGGCCGGGCTCTGATGGTTGGCTCGGTTCGGCCGGGCTCTGATGGTTGGCTCGGTTCGGCCGGGCTCTGATGGTTGGCTCGGTTCGGCCGGGCTCTGATGGTTGGCTCGGTTCGGCCGGGCTCTGATGGTGCCTCGGTTCGGCCGGGCTCTGATGGTGCCTCGGTTCGGCCGGGCTCTGATGGTTGGCTCGGTTCGGCCGGGCTCTGATGGTTGGCTCGGTTCGGCCGGGCTCTGATGGTTGCCTCGGTTCGGCCGGGCTCTGATGGTTGCCTCGGTTCGGCCGGGCTCTGATGGTTGCCTCGGTTCGGCCGGGCTCTGATGGTTGGCTCGGTTCGGCCGGGCTCTGATGGTTGGCTCGGTTCGGCCGGGCTCTGATGGTGCCTCGGTTCGGCCGGGCTCTGATGGTTGATCGGAGCCGATCAAAATCTTAGACCACAATAGCAGGATCTGGTTCGGTAGAGGCCTGAGACGTTCCAGGGTATGGAGTGAAGGCCTCGTAAGGCAAAAACAAAAATGTAGACTGTATTTGGATAGGGAGAGGGAGCTCATTTAGGTAAAATATCCGCCCGAGGGTCGGCCTTGTGACTTGGCCCCCCCGTGACACTTTGGCAGCCGCACCGGTTTTCCCGCTGTGATAGATTGTGTTTTCTTCCTCCAGGTCTCGTCCTCTCCTTCATGGTTGTTCTGCTCCTCACTGTTCTCTATGAGCTTTCGAAGGTGTGGAAATCAAACCTCCTCACCCAGGTCATCCAGACGCTGCCGGTGACCCCGGATTCTGCACTTTGCCCCCCACTCATCTCTGACACGGAGAGCTCTGACTCCCTGCTCACCCCCGATCCTTTGTTTCCTGGGGAGACCCCTACTCCTCCAGTGCGGTTTGTTTCTTCTACCTGCCGGTAAGTTATGGTCATATTCTCTTATTTTTCTGTTGCTTTCTTTTGTCCGCAGCCCTCGCTGACCGCTCTTTCTACTCACAGGTGGTGGCTCTTGCACTCTTTCCTCGCCCTCCTCCACACCGCCCAGGTTTTCCTTGGATACTCCTTGATGTTATGCGTCATGACCTACAATGCCGCCATCTTTATAGCCGTTATTCTCGGCTCTGCCCTTGGATACTACGTGGCGTTTCCTTTTCTTAGTAAATACCCAAAACCTCACAGTTTATAGAGGACTGGGAAGAAGAAGAAACAAAAACAAAAAAAAAAACAAGTCTTCCAGACATGGCAGCCAGAGCGGCTATGGATAATGCTTCCTCCAGATACTACCTATGGATCTCAGCTTCTACAGTGTCCTACACTCCTCAGAAAAGTGGTCACGCCTCGGCAGTAACCAGTATAACCAGTTAACGTGACGCTCACAGCTTTCTCTGCACAACCCACAGCTCTAATTGCAGGGGTGCAATATATCGGTTTGGTGGCCTTCCATTTTTTAGCTTACTCCTTGCTGAGCTAGACGTACAATAATGTACGTTTTTAATGATGCAATAGGTGAAAAATTAAGACTTTTGCCATTTTTTTTAAGTTTTCTGCAAGTACAGAAATTTTCTTACCCTTTTTGATCATGGGTCTCCTTGGGAAGCAAAAGGGAATTATTTATTCGGAGCCATTGCAAAAGTTTTTGTGTTATTTTGCATTTTGATGCAAAGGTTTTCTGGCCTTCCGGTTTGCTCTCGCTTGGTTTTTTTTTTCCAGCCTTTTTTATTTTGTGCAGCAAAATAAAAAAAAATGCTGCGTTTTACTGTACCAGCAAAATAAATGAGATTTTCAATAATCTCATTTACACGCTGTCTTTTTTTAGCTACTTGGTGTTTTTTTTTTAATCCACAGCAAACATTTTTTTAGGGTTTTTTTGCAGTTTTTTTTTCTTCTCCCATTCAAATGAATGGGAATAAAAAAATAAATAAACACATAAAATAGTATGTGAACATACCCTTAAAGGGTTATATGGAATATATATAGTGGCTCGTGCAAGGAGAAAGATCTGGGTATTAAAGTAGCATTGCAAAGAAAATGTAAAAAGTAATTCGCCCATTGCTGCCGATTTTGGAGTTTGTAGCATTTTTAGTATATGCTCCTCTACTTTTTTTGCACAGTAAAGTGTATGGGCAAATTTGTAGCACAATCCCTTGCAGAAATTAGGCAGATTTGTCTAATGGGAACAACAGGATTGATTTTCCGAAATCAGTCCTTATATCCTCTATCATCATTGGGTCCAAGGTGGCCATGTACAGACTGTTGGCCTAACCCTTCGTTATCGGTGGGTTTGGCTGACGCTCGTGTATGGAGGGGGCTTCAGGATAAACAAGTACAGAAGTTGCGTACCCCATTGTGCATGCAGAGCTTCTCAATATCATATCCAAGGTTAACACAGACACAATGTGCAGAGTCGCCTTTCCTCTTCTGACTACAATGCTTCTCGGACGCAATGTCCCGGTATTTCTCCGGCTTTGGTTGATGGTTATTTACTTTACACTGGACTAAAATGTGTGCGTCTCTTTCTCAGGATAAGGGGTCTCATCCCCATCCATAAAGCTATACAGAAAATGTTTCTTACACCTCTGAATTTCTTATAATAAAGTTTTTATTTATTAATAATTAGAAGCTTTTTTTGTGTTTGTTTCTTCTTTAAAACATTTAAAAGTTTTAATAAAATATAACAAGAGAAAAAGAAAATCCGCAGGTGTGGATCGAGATTAAAAAAGGCACTGCTCGGCTTAAAACATCGACGTGCAAGGAGCGAGATTGCTCCCACCGTTTGTCGGCTGGTCGGGAGTCCTTACTTCTGTCATTTCATGGAATGTTAGGTGAGTATGTCCTCAATAAAGCTTATCTGACTGCTTACCTGTGCATAGGTTAGAAAGCTGACCTGTGCATAGGTTAGAAAGGTGACCTGTGCATAGGTTAGAAAGGTGACCTGTGCATAGGTTAGAAAGCTGACCTGTGCAAAGGTTAGAAAGCTGACCTGTGCAAAGGTTAGAAAGCTGACCTGTGCAAAGGTTAGAAAGCTGACCTGTGCAAAGGTTAGGATGCTTACCTGTGCATAAGTTAGGATGCTTACCTGTGCATAGGTTAGGATGCTTACCTGTGCATAGGTTAGGATGCTTACCTGTGCATAGGTTAGGATGCTTACCTGTGCATAGGTTAGGATGCTTACCTGTGCATAGGTTAGGATGCTTACCTGTGCATAGGTTAGGAAGCTTACCTGTGCATAGGTTAGGAAGCTTACCTGTGCATAGGTTAGGAAGCTTACCTGTGCATAGGTTAGGAAGCTTACCTGTGCATAGGTTAGGACTGGTCTTCCATGGCCAGTTCACGAACCAGGTTTTACTTGCCACAGGCCAACATGAATAAGCGGGGGTATGAAGGTAGGTAAGAGTGACTTCTAGAACATCATATAACCGGAAGGTTAAAGTTGGTGCGAATCGATATACAGGACCTAATCCACCAGCCAGGGAAGTGATCCCAAACCTGCCGGCAGCCCTGGTTTTGCTTTTGATTAGCTATCCTGGCACGACATCATGTGTTCTCAGGACTCCCGACAAGCAGGCAACTGGACCGGGTCCTGCAACTCAATTCACCCCAACTTTACGGAGTGTAAAAAAAAAAAAAGTTGGGGGTGCAAAATTATTACATGTGATAAATGTGACTCATCTGGTGTCAAATCACTCTTGCATCCTCTGATCCTTCCACAAGGGGGAGACACTGAAGGCGGATGCTTGGGTTAGTGTTTATACAAGTGGTCCCGGCAAGAGAACGTGTCTATAGGAGGTGGCAGTAATGGACGTGTGGAAGAGGCGACAACTAGGTAAAAAAACAAAAAAAAAACAAACGTGAAGCTCTAGAACTGTGATCTGCGTCAGCTCAAAGGGAAAGTGAGATTTAGTGGCGGCCTTGGGGGATCTGGCGAGTATACAGCAGCAGTGTAATCATAGGGTGCATTGAGGTGTGCTTGTGAACATTAAAAACACTGAAAATGGGGGGGAAAAAAAAAAATCAGTCCTGGCATAGCGGAGAATAGCAGAGCCAAAAAGCATTTAAATAAGTAGTTTTGTGCCGAAAAGGAAGGAGCTCGGCGTCGCTTTTGTCCTCCATAGAAGTTCATTGTACAACCTCAGTCCAATATTACTGGTACTCAGAATTGGGTGATGGCCTCACCACCCTTCCGTGGAGCAGGTACAGGGATTTCTCTGTACCCTTCACCATCCTCTTCCTCCTCACTTAGGGGCGACTGGAATCCGCTATCGTCAGGAGTGGAATGTACTATATGGCTCACCGGCGACTGCGTTTGGCATTCGTCTGTAGGGGTGACGAGGGAAGAGGTCTCCTCCTGCGGGGACTGGGGATGGGTTATTCCTTGTACTGTACGGTCTTCTGCTTCCATCTCCTCGTGTTCTGGAACGGCCCCATCTATTACTAGTTCCAGGGGAGGAGCCATGCTATCGTGAATTGCAAATTTCTCCTCCTGAGCTATATGGTCATTGTGCGCTGGGGCAGAGTGATCACCTTCATCCTCTAAGACGTCCGTTACGTGGTGGTTTTCTGGAGCAGCCTCTACATTGTGCACAGCTGGTGTGTTGTATTGTGGTGGTATCTCCTCTGCATGACTGTGATCCGGCGTATCTTCATAGTGCTCATGTAGTTTGACATGCATTTCCGGCTGGGGCTCGGCGCACCTTTCCGGCTGGGGCTCGGCGCACCTTTCCGGCTGGGGCTCGGCCGGCGGCACCTGCTCCGTGTGCGGCTGGATCACATGCGTCACCTCTTCTTCGGGCTCAGATTGCTCGGCAATGTCCTTTACCGGAACTTCAATATCGAATTGTTTGACGAGCATGTTACGGATGGTGTGCACGTCGCTGGACCCCGGCTCCTCTGGGATGTCTTCGTTGGTTGGCACTTCTTGGCACGATTCTAAGTATTCTGGTACTTCATCATCTTGAATAATAGAGACCACCTGGCGAGCCCTGGCATGCCGATTTCCAGACACTTCAGTACTATTGGCATATTCATTAGTCCAGTTGATAGGAGGCCCCTCGCCAAGGAGATGAAGATTGGGGTCACTGTTGTGCATCACCATACTATCCCGGTACAGGTTGTGCTTACGCTGAGTGGCAGCATCCTTCACAGCTGGAGAAAGATGAAAAACACGTATTTTACAAAGTGAAGGATATCCCATCCTCACCAATACAGCATATCCCCATCTGTGCTCCATCCATACCTTGTACAATATCTCTCATTACAGTCTGTAGGACAACTTCTTCATAGATATTCTCCAGCAGCACAAACCGGGACAGCTCCTCAAATATAAGCTCCTGGTAACGGGGTAATTCCTGGAGAGGACACAAAACACAGCCATAAAGCTTAAAATGCAACAAGTCCTATATGAGCAGCTTATGTAACGGCAGGCGCTTGTTTTCTAGGCTTATCTCTGGGAGAACAAGTCTGAAACTTACATGCCCAATCAACATCTCGCCCAGATTATCAGTCAGCCAGCGTCCCCATCCACAATAGATCGTTGGCCTAACCTCTCGATATCGGTGGGTTTAGCTGACATGGATCTAAGGTGTATGGGGGACCTTAAGTGTGGAACGCTGGTGGCAGGTGTCAAACATTCATCATCCCTCATAATCATCTAAATGAACGCTCTTTGGGTTAACTCTGGTAGCACAAACTGTCTGATTCTCCAAGACACCACCACGAAGAGTCGAGAGGTCTCCATACATATTAGATCTCAGATTTCGGACGACCAATTGATGTGTATGGTGCTGTCTTGACTCTCAAAGAACGGATTATGTCTGGAGGAGAGACTTATCGGGCCACTGTCTCTCTCCCCATTGAAAACACGATCACTTGGCCAAACCGAGCTGAGCTCTTGTCTACATAGGGGGCAGGAGAGAGAGCGGTCTGCCGAAAATACATTTTAGAAAACCTATCCATATACAATATTGGTCATTAGGACAGGGGTCCCCAGTTTTCGGCTTGGAAGCCACATGTGGCTCGCAGGCCTGTGATTTGTCACTCACAGTCGTCTTCCAGCTTGGTGCTTAAGCACTAGGGCTAACAAACAGTAAGAGGAGCAGGTCTCCAGAAGAAGTAGCCCCACGTAGAAGAGCAGCCCGGAATGGAGGTAAGATAGAAACCCCTGGATTTTGGTATCCTGCCTCGGTGTGATTCCTATGCAAAAGCTTTGGCCTTCATTATACTGGTAATGGGGTTTCTGGCTGTCACTACTGTAAAGGGACAGCACCTGGAGGTGGCTCGTGATCCCCTCACAGAGCTGGGAGGTGGCTCGAAGACCCGCTCAGAGCTGGAGGTGGCTCGAGGACCCTCTCTCAGAGCTGGAGGTGGCTCGAGGACCCTCTCTCAGAGCTGGAGGTGGCTCGAGGACCCTCTCTCAGAGCTGGAGGTGGCTCGAGGACCCTCTCTCAGAGCTGGAGGTGGCTCGAGGACCCTCTCTCAGAGCTGGAGGTGGCTCGAGGACCCTCTCTCAGAGCTGGAGGTGGCTCGAGGACCCTCTCAGAGCTGGAGGTGGCTCGAGGACCCTCTCAGAGCTGGAGGTGGCTCGAGGACCCTCTCTCAGAGCTGGAGGTGGCTCGAAGACCCTCTCTCAGAGCTGGAGGTGGCTCGAGGACCCTCTCTCAGAGCTGGAGGTGGCTCAAGGACCCTCTCTCAGAGCTGGCTCGAGGACCCTCTCTCAGAGCTGGAGGTGGCTCAAGGACCCTCTCACAGAGCTGGAGGTGGCTCGAGGACCCTCTCACAGAGCTGGAGGTGGCTCGAGGACCCTCTCTCAGAGCTGGAGGTGGCTCGAGGACCCTCTCTCAGAGCTGGAGGTGGCTCGAGGACCCTCTCTCAGAGCTGGAGGTGGCTCGAGGACCCTCTCTCAGAGCTGGAGGTGGCTCGAGGACCCTCTCAGAGCTGGAGGTGGCTCGAGGACCCTCTCTCAGAGCTGGAGGTGGCTCGAAGACCCTCTCTCAGAGCTGGAGGTGGCTCGAGGACCCTCTCTCAGAGCTGGAGGTGGCTCGAGGACCCTCTCAGAGCTGGAGGTGGCTCGAGGACCCTCTCTCAGAGCTGGAGGTGGCTCGAAGACCCTCTCTCAGAGCTGGAGGTGGCTCGAGGACCCTCTCTCAGAGCTGGAGGTGGCTCAAGGACCCTCTCTCAGAGCTGGAGGTGGCTCAAGAACCCTCTCTCAGAGCTGGCTCGAGGACCCTCTCTCAGAGCTGGAGGTGGCTCAAGGACCCTCTCTCAGAGCTGGAGGTGGCTCAAGGACCCTCTCTCAGAGCTGGAGGTGGCTCAAGGACCCTCTCACAGAGCTGGAGGTGGCTCGAGGACCCTCTCACAGAGCTGGAGGTGGCTCTCAAGGTCAGAAAGGATGGGGACTTCTGCATTAGGAGAGGAGGACTAGGTACAGGTATGTGAACAGGGCAGACAATGTGCCTCAATATGCAGCAGACGCGGTTGATGAGGGATTTACACAGTGTAAAGCCGTCATATCGAAATACAACAGATTTATCAATGTTTTTCGGATGACTTTTGCAAAGAAAGCGGAAGTCTGTGGTTAACTATCCCCTCGGCTGTGTTATGTGTCACACGAGACTTTATCACTACTGACAACGGTTTCCTGTACACGTTCGGATACCAGTCCTTTTGTTCCCTTCATCCCCTTATTTCCTCTCTGCACCCCACACATTCAGATACCAGTCCTGTTTCATTCTTCCCAATATTTCCACCCCTCACCCCACACGTTTGGAAACCAGTCCTCTTGCTTCCTTCATCCCCTTATTTCCTCCCTTCACTCCTCACATTCGGACACCAGTTCTCCCGCTTCCTTCATCCCCTTTTTTAGCTCCCTTCACCCCACACACTTTTGGATACCAGTCCTCTCGCTTCCTTCATCCCCTTTTTTTTACCTCCCTTCACCCCACACACGTTCGGATGCCAGTCCTCTCGCTTCCTTCATCCCCATACTTCCTCCCTTCACCCCACACACATTCGGATACCAGTCCTCTCGCTTCCTTCATCCCTTTATTTCCTCCCTTCGCCTCCACATTCGGATGCCAGTCCTCTTGCTTCCTTGATCCCCTTATTTTCCTCCCTTCACTCCTCACATTCGGACACCAGTTCTCCCGCTTCCTTCATCCCCTTTTTTCCCTCCCTTCACCCCACACACGTTCGGATACCAGTCCTCCCGCTTCCTTCATCCCCTTTTTTAGCTCCCTTACCCCACACACTTTTGGATACCAGTCCTCTCGCTTCCTTCATCCCCATACTTCCTCCCTTCACCCCACACACATTCGGATACCAGTCCTCTCGCTTCCTTCATCCCCTTATTTCCTCCCTTCACCCCACACATTCGGACTCCAGTCCTCTCGCTTCCTTCATCCCCATACTTCCTCCCTTCACCCCACACACGTTCAGATACCAGTCCTCTCGCTTCCTTCATCCCCATACTTCCTCCCTTCGCTCCACACACATTCGGATACCAGTCCTCTCGCTTCCTTCATCCCTTTATTTCCTCCCTTCGCCTCATACTCACAGATTTGCAGGTTGGAGCCAACTTCTTCAGTAGAAATGGGATGATGATCTGGAGTAACGCCTCTTGGAAGAACCTCTTGCGGACAGTGCTACTGTCGTAATCGTATTTCTGTAAAACACATTAGTCATTAATGTTCTCATGCCATGAATTCAATCTTCCATGACTATTTAGCGTTTTGGGTTTTTCCCCCCCCGTGTGGTCATATGGTATTAATAAAGCACTTGGTAACGTCAGTATGACCATCCAGCCGCTTAGGAGATTCTGTTCTCACACATCAGCTATGGACACTTGTGCAGATACGTGTGAAATGTTGTACATTGCAGAGGTGATCACGTGTGGCCCTATACGATCGTCCGCATTGCAGAGAGGTGCGCCCTACAGTACATGTGAAATTTGCAAAGTCTCATCTGCAAAACACATGAACACTGACCGACAGACTCAAGAATGCAGATATACTTCACTAAGGAGAAAGTATTGAATCACCGCTAGAAACATCTCCTAAGGAAACAAAGAATCAGACATGTTGAAGTGTGACATGCCCAACCCTTCGTTCCCCACATAGCTGCCTTTAGGGAACAACAGAGCTGCCCAATATACATTACACTGCTATTATCTGTATGCTTAGCTGACGCTAATATAATGTGCGTGAGAAGCTTTAACCCTGTGCCACTCCAGTTAAATAATATTTGCCCCTTAAAGAGGGCCAGTCACACCCAAAAAATTTTCAGTGACTTTATTAAAAAAAATCCTTGAGCTCCCCCGATTCTGACACACTTTTCAGTTTTCTGCTGCGTCGTTCCATTGCGGAGATATTCACTTTTGTTGCTGTTGGAGCGCAGTATGTGAAATCTCTGCTTGTAGTGCAACTGGGCAATTCTTCAGTCTTCTCAGGGGGCGTGCGCTTTCACCCCTCCCTCTCAAACGCTGCCAATCACAGCATCTGAGAGGTAGGGGTAAACGTATAACCCCAGAGAGGACTCTGAAGAATCACCCAGTTGGACTGGAAGCAGAGATTTCACATACTGAAAGCAACAAATGTGAATATCTCTGCAGTGGAGCGACGTAGAACAAAATGGAAAAGAGCGACAGAATCAAACAGTAGGTCTTCACCCATATGAGGGATTAGATAGGAGATGAAGTCAGATACACATTGGCACATGTACTGGACTCAATCAGATTACTAATCGCATGACCTAACTTCTTATAATAAAGGTGGGGGGGGGAGAAGATGTATAGACGTAACTCGGGTGGGATGAAGTAAATTAAACGGAGTAAGCATTATACATGCAAAAATATCTTAACCTATGACTAAAAACGATTGCTCACAGTGCCTTTATTAGAGCAATGATGATCATGCCTACTGACGTACGCCCACACATCTTAGATATCTCTCAGACAATGTCAAATGTTCCCTTCCCTGTAATTATTCTATTTGGGGTGACATTGGGTACAGAAATTCATAGAACCTTCAAGGGGCTCTCCATGAATACATTTTTGGCCCCTGATGCTTGCCATCCCCGGCCTTTGTTGATTCTGATCATATAAAAGCTGTATGGCAGGAGGTGTCCTCTTACCTTCAGGACTCGTTCCAGTATGCGCTGGATGTCTCTGCACAGGTTCTCGGTTCCTTCAGACTTGGCCAGCTCCTGATGGATCAGCTGCTCGAAGGTGAAAACTGCATTGTCCGTTTGCTACAAAGAAAAGATACTATGTTATCTGTCATCCACCATAGAATGTCAGGAGAAGACAACCGGAACTGGCTGCAATGCAACATAGGGTTAAATTGGCCCTTTATTTACACTTAGATAAATGACACCATTATAAAAAGAGACCACTAGGTGGAGCCACTGTGTCACTGTGATTCTAAACTACAGCATCAACCTTTAACCCCTCAAAGGGGTTTTCCAAGGTATATGAATTTTTTGCTAACTGCATGGAAAGCTCCCCAAAAAAACACAGTATGGTAGTTCCCTATCCGTCTCCACTTACTCCTCTTCCCTGCAGCGATCACATGCCATATCCTCCCCGGCCTCTCTGGTGATGCTGAAGTGTACGGCACAAGAGCAGCAATCGTCATGTGATCACTGCAGGAGACTGGCCGCTACACATTAGCGTGCGTGTGTGTGTGATATATTATAATATATTATATATATTTATATATTTATGTATATATATATATATATATATATATATATATATATATATATATATATATATAAAATGTGTGTGTGTAGTATATATTATTGTCACAAACCACCGGGGGGGTCACTCAGAAATCCCCCGCGCTGGATACCAGTACGTCACAATCGGGGGGGTAACAAGTGGGGGTCACCCCTCCTTTATACCTCCCGACCGACAGACAGAGCACGTGACGCGCTCTCTAGCGCCCTTCTTATAGTCAGGCCAATTATGGAATTGCCCGACAATAAGCAAGGAGGCCGCTATACTACTTATGCCGATTATTGAAGGGTCCCCGGTGAGAGTAAGGTATATATTCCCCCGACCTCCGCGGGCGGAATATATAAAATCTCCCCGGATCTCACTGGCCTCCCCACAATAATCCTTGGCACAATTCGCTGCCACCAACCGATTTACGGTAACTATTAGCCGAACACACAGACGTGGGATTCAAGATCGAGATAACAGAACAGCCCAAGATTAATTATATAATTTAATCAGCCTAAAGCACACTAGAAACTACAATATATACAATAGGGAATCTACAGAATATACATATGTCAGAGTACAGTTACAATCAAAGCATGGGTTACAAACAGGCATACACAGTTCCAGCAGTTACCTTGTTGCGTC
Source organism: Anomaloglossus baeobatrachus (assembly GCF_048569485.1). NCBI lineage: Eukaryota > Metazoa > Chordata > Amphibia > Anura > Aromobatidae > Anomaloglossus > Anomaloglossus baeobatrachus. The sequence goes on from NC_134361.1 coordinate 199,537,331, forward strand.
TGGCCACAGGGGGGCGCTGTACCCAGGTTTCTAGGATCCTTCCCACAGATGTTTCCTACACGTGCCCCCAGCGAAAGAACGCTGGAAAATGGCCGAAGTAGGGTTATCAACCTGGGCAGATCCAGGTCCCCTCCTACCTTCGTGACCTCAGAGGGAGCACTGCTCCACCCCTGGCTGGAGTTATGGACAAAATCCACAACATGAAATATGGCCATAACTTTGCCTGGGAGCGTCGTAGGCGGACGCCAATGCTCTCATTGTGACAGTTATGAATTTAGCTACAGAACGAGGGGACTCATGACCTGTCTGCCAGTTCCCCATTGGCTGATATCACGCCTGGGGCATTTCCCAATGTCCTGCTCCCATAAAAAGGGTGTGCCGGCATCGTCCGCATGCAGAGACACCATTTTTATGGTTGCCATATTTATCGGAAATATGGCTTGCGAGATATGAACCATTTTTTACTGGAGTCGTTCTGTCTGGCTATTTCCATAGCCTTGCTAATGAGATACAACTCTTGTTACAGGGTGACGGCAGGGAGTCATCCTGTGTCCATTGTTCCCACACCACCTCATTTCCATATCACAGGACATGGCCATGGAGGTGTAAGTGGAACACTGAGAACAAGAAGGGAGGGGGCACTGCCAGGGAGTGATGAGGGATTATGACTGGAGTCATAATTCATCTTCATATCCCGGGATTTGCCTCACACCTCCCCCCTTTTGAGGGCGCTAGGGGGCAGCACACTCCGGTGTTCCCCCGTGCGCCCGTCCGCGACCTCTCCTTGTCGGGACAGCCCGTCTGCGTTACCGTGGTCACGGCCCCTTTTGTGGCGAATGGTGAAGTTGTATTGCTGGAGCGCAAGGCTCCATCGCAACAATCGCCCATTCGTCCCAGAGACGGTGTGCAACCAGCTGAGGGGGTTGTGGTCCGTCTCCACGATGAAGTGGCGCCCGTATAGATAGGGTTGCAGACGCTGCAGGGCCCACACTATGGCCAGGCACTCCTTCTCCATCGTGGAATAGGCAACTTCCCTTGGTAACAGCTTCCTGCTCAGGTACAAGACTGGGTGCTCTTGGCTCGCAGAGTCCACCTGGCTGAGCACCGCACCGAGGCCGAAGTCACTGGCGTCGGTCTGTACTACAAACGGCCGTGTGAAGTCGGCTGCCTGTAGCACGGGCGGGCTGGACAGGGCGTCCTTTAGGGCCCGGAAGGCTGTCTCGCAGTCCATTGTCCAATCGACTGCAGAGGGCAGCTTCTTCTTGGTGAGGTCCGTCAAGGGCTTTGCCAGGCTACTATAGCATGGAACAAACCTCCTATAGTACCCAGCGGTCCCCAAGAAGGACATCACCTGCTTCTTGGTCCTGGGGGTGGGCCAGGATGCGATGGCTTCCACTTTCTCAGGCTCGGGCTTCAGTGTTCTCCCACCTACCCGGTGACCGAGGTACTGGACCTCGCTCATGGCCAGCTGACACTTTCCCGGCTTGATGGTCAAACCTGCCCGGTGGATCCGCCTGAGCACCTGTGCTAGATGCTCTAGGTGGTCCTCCCAGGTGGGACTGAAGACGGCAATGTCATCCAGGTACGCGGCCGCGTACCCTTCAAGTCCCTTGAGCAGGGTGTTGACCATCCGCTGGAAAGTGGCAGGGGCATTCCTCATCCCGAATGGCATCACCGTGGACTCGTACAGTCCAAATGGGGTAATAAAGGCAGAGCGTTCCCTGGCCTTGCGAGTCAGGGGGATCTGCCAATATCCCCGGCTCAGATCCATGATGGTCAGGTACTGAGCCCCGGCCAACTGATCGAGCAGGTCATCGATGCGTGGCATTGGGTACGCATCGGCGACCGTGACCGCATTGAGCCCCCTGTAGTCCACGCAGAACCGCGTGGTTCGGTCCTTCTTAGGGACGAGGACTACAGGCGAGGCCCAAGCGCTGTTGGATGCCTGGATCACCCCCAGCTTCAGCATCTCGTCAATCTCCTGGCGCATGTGTTGCTGCACCTCCAGGGAGACCCGATATGCTGAACGCCGGATCGGGGGATGATCCCCAGTGTCCACGTGATGGACAGCCAAGTCAGTCCTTCCGGGCTGGTTGGTAAACAACCCCCGGAAGGGGAGGAGGGTGGCCCACAGCTGGGACCGTTGGTCTTCCAAGAGCTGGTGGCCAACCTCCACATCCTCAATGGATCCGCCTGCCCTAACCTGGGCTAGCATATCCAAGAGGGTTTCCGCTTCTCCCTCCTCGGGCAGGTTGCACACGGGGAGCGCACATGCCTCCCGCTCATGATGTGCCTTCATCATGTTCACATGGAAGGGCTTCCGCCTTCCACGGGCAGGGTCCAGGGTGACCAGGTACGTCACAGGGTTGAGCTGCTGGTACACGAGGTATGGGCCTTCCCAGGCTGCCTGAAGCTTGTCCTGTGGTACGGGGACCAGTACCCACACCTTTTGACCCACTTGGTAGGTCCTCTCACAAGCGTTCTGGTCGTACCAACGCTTCTGATCGGCCTGGGCTTGAGCCATATTGTCGTGTACCAGTTGCGTCAAGGCCTGCATTTTGTCCCGGAAGCGCATGACATACTCGATAACCGACACTCCAGGGGTGGCCAAATCCCCTTCCCAAGCCTCTTTCACCAGAGCCAGGGGGCCCCGCACACGTCGCCCGTACAGGAGCTCAAACGGTGAGAATCCTGTTGAGGCCTGTGGAACCTCCCGGTAAGCAAATAACAGGTGTGGGAGATACCGCTCCCAGTCACGCCCATGGGAGTCGACCAACATCTTAAGCATCTGCTTTAAGGTGCCATTGAACCGCTCGCACAGGCCATTAGTCTGTGGATGGTACGGGCTGGCCACCAGATGTCGCACCTGGACTTGCTTACAGAGGGCCTCCATCAGCTGGGACATGAATTGGGTCCCCCGGTCAGTGAGCATTTCCTGGGGAAAACCCACTCGGGAGAAAATCTCCAGCAATGCGGTGGCCACCTTGTCAGCCCGAATGGACGACAAGGCCACTGCTTCTGGGTACCGGGTGGCATAGTCCACTACCGTCAGTATGAAGCGTTTCCCGGAGCTGCTGGGGATGGCCAGCGGGCCGACCAGATCCACAGCCACCCTCCTGAAAGGCTCATCGATGATTGGCAGAGATACCAGTGGGGCTTTGGGGCGTGGCCCCGCCTTCCCCACTCTCTGACAGGTTTCACACGAACGGCAGTAGGCAGCCACATCGGCCCCCATTTTTGGCCAGTAGAAATGCTGGTTTAACCTGGCCTTGGTCTTAGCGATCCCTAGGTGTCCGGCCATCGGAATCTCATGTGCGATCCGCAACAACTCCGTCCGGAACGGATAGGGTACCACCAACTGTCGGTCCCTGGGCCACGCCTCCGGTGAACCCTGCTGGACCGTGGCCCGGTACAGCCGTCCTTGGTCCCAGACCACTCGCTCCGGGTCCGAGTCCGAGGGAGGCTGGGCCGCCTGCTCCTTAAGAGCTTTCAGGCTGTCGTCAGCTTCTAACGCTGCCTGAAACCCCTGACTAGATGTGGCCAGAATCGACGAGACTGTCACATCTTCGGTCAGTACCCCGGGACCTGTGTCCTGGCCTCCATCTGACTCGGCTGCCACTTGGTCAGAAGGGGAAGAGCTATCGGACCTCCGGGAGGCCCCTTGGCTTCCAGCACTCCCACTGCGGGTGACAGCGGCCACAGCCGCTGCGACCGTGGGTCGTGCCTGCTCCTCCTCCGTTCCTGACCAAGTCGCCGGTTCAGGCAGACCTACCTGGCTTCCTGACACCCCGGTTGTGGGGGAACCATGCACCGAGATCTTACCTGGGAGCACTTCCGCTCCTGGACCGGCCCCAATCTCACCTGCCTGTTCCCCTCCTGCAGCAACAGAACCCCGCTGTGAAATCTCTGGGGACCCCACATTTGCTGTGGTAGCCCCCACCCCACACACTGGTCCTCCCCCTGCAGCACCCTGCTCTCTGCTTATCCCTGCAGAGGGCAACAGATCCCAGCTCACAGGCTGGTTACTTGTAGAGGCATTGTCACACCTTTCTCTGACCCCCTCCCCTGTCACAGCTGCAGCTGTGTGTGTGTCTATGGTGTCTATGCAAGCAGAAATATCAGAGTTCACTCCCTCCTCCCTTACATCATTCATAGATAACACATTAACATTGTCCGGAGGCATGTCAGTACTGGCTGAAGGTTCAGCCCTTGGTTGGGGCCCAAACTGGGAGGTTATCTGCCCCAAATCTGTCCCAAGTAGCACGTTTGCGGGGATCCGATCAGTTACCCCCACCTCCCTCACCCCTCGCCCTGCGCCCCAGTCCACATAAATGTCAGCAACAGGCAGCGCCGGGTCAATGCCTCCAATCCCGGAGTCAGCGAGGGTTTTCCCAGGGATCAAGTCTTGGGGGGACACCATCTCAGGCCGCACCAGAGTCACCTCCGAGGCGCTGTCTCGCAGTCCTATGGTCACAGACCGGCCGACGGTGACAGGTTGGAAGCTGTCCAGGGACCTACCACCACCCCCACCCACACAATACACCTTGGGCGGCCCTTGGGACGGGGACGGAGCCGGGGCCTTGGGACGCTGAGGGCACATGGCCTTGAAGTGTCCAGGTAGGTTGCACTGGTGGCACCGTCTTGGTTCCGCCACGGGCCTGGAGAGGGGAGTTGAGGGGGACACCCCCTGCAGTCTAGGGGCAGGTGGGGCAGTCGCCGAATTCATCTTACCCCCTCTCCAGGTGCTGCTGGTGGCCGCTCTCCTGGCCTCAGGGGCCCGGTTGTTGGTGTAGTCATCGGCAAGGGCAGCTGTAGCCGTGGACCCCTTTGGCTTCTGGTCTCGGATGAACTGGCGGAGATCCTCAGGGCAGTTCCACAAGAGTTGCTCCGTGATGAACAAGTCCAGGATCTCCGGTCCGGTGGAAAGCTGCAGGCCTTGGGTCCAGTGGTCGGCAGCTCGGGCAAGTGCCCGCCGGTGGTCAGCCCAGGAGTCCTTTGGTCCCTTCTGTAGGCTCCGGAACTTCTTGCGGTAGGACTCTGGAGTGAGGTTGTACTGTTGGATCAGGGCCCGCTTGATGGTGTCGTAGCCCTGATCTGCCTCAGCAGGCAAGTCCCCAAGGACATCCAGGGCCTTACCCCTTAAACGGGGGGTCAGGTATTTGGCCCACTGGTCCTTGTCCAGATGGTGCTGCAAGCAAGTCCGTTCAAAAGCAGTCAAGAAAGAGTCCAAGTCTCCATCCTTCTCCAGCACTGGGAAGTCCTCAACACGGACCTTTGGAAGTTTGGTGTCTCGAAGGTCACGTGTGGCTGATGAGGCCTGGAGCTGAGCTAGCTGCAGCTGGTAGTCACGGTCTGCCTGTCGCTCTCGCTCTCGCTCTTCACGCGCTGCCTGCCGCTCTCGCTCCGCAGCCTCACGCTCTGCGTGCCGCTCCGCAGCCTCAGCGTCACGCGCTGCCTGCCGCTCTGCCCTGCGCTCTGCCAGGAGTTCCTTGTAGCCCTTCTGGTCTCCAGCCTGGAGAAGGGCCATAGCCATTTGAAGAAGGCTATCCGAGCCTCCCAGGCTCGGTGGAATGGCACGTGGTGATCTGCGGCACGCTGCAGAGCTAGGCGATTCACTGTCCCTTTCAGAGCGGAGGGCTGGCATCTGGCTCGTTGAGGAACCTTGGGTGAGCTCCTCCTCATCTTGTCCAGCAGTGCCAGGTTGTGCAATGTCCTCGGCAGAACGGTTTTCTGGCGTCGAGCTCCTGGAGGACTCGTGGGCAACCTCCTCATTGCTGTCCACAGCACCGTCCTCCCTCTCTTCGGCTCCTGCCTTAGCATTGGCCAGTTGCATAGCTCTGCTCCTGGTGCCATCAGCCATTCTTGCAGACTTTTGGTCACTGACACAGAACTGACACCTGATGCCTCCACACACCTTACAGTATCTGCACTCTGACACTCTAGTGTTGAGCTAGTCTGAAGACCCCAGCAGCCACAGCTGCTGCAGGCAGTCTTTAGTGTCTGGGAGTATGGGTCTCACACTCACACACACTATTATCTCGATCCCACCGCTATGCCACCAATATGTCACAAACCACCGGGGGGGTCACTCAGAAATCCCCCGCGCTGGCTACCAGTACGTCACAATCGGGGGGGTAACAAGTGGGGGTCACCCCTCCTTTATACCTCCCGACCGACAGACAGAGCACGTGACGCGCTCTCTAGCGCCCCTCTTATAGTCAGGCCAATTATGGAATTGCCCGACAATAAGCAAGGAGGCCGCTATACTACTTATGCCGATTATTGAAGGGTCCCCGGTGAGAGTAAGGTATATATTCCCCCGACCTCCGCAGGCGGAATATATAAAATCTCCCCGGATCTCACTGGCCTCCCCACAATAATCCTTGGCACAATTCGCTGCCACCAACCGATTTACGGTAACTATTAGCCGAACACACAGACGTGGGATTCAAGATCGAGATAACAGAACAGCCCAAGATTAATTATATAATTTAATCAGCCTAAAGCACACTAGAAACTACAATATATACAATAGGGAATCTACAGAATATACATATGTCAGAGTACAGTTACAATCAAAGCATGGGTTACAAACAGGCATACCCAGTTCCAGCAGTTACCTTGTTGCGTCTGGCCACAGGGGGGCGCTGTACCCAGGTTTCTAGGATCCTTCCCACAGATGTTTCCTACACGTGCCCCCAGCGAAAGAACGCTGGAAAATGGCCGAAGTAGGGTTATCAACCTGGGCAGATCCAGGTCCCCTCCTACCTTCGTGACCTCAGAGGGAGCACTGCTCCACCCCTGGCTGGAGTTATGGACAAAATCCACAACATGAAATATGGCCATAACTTTGCCTGGGAGCGTCGTAGGCGGACGCCAATGCTCTCATTGTGACAGTTATGAATTTAGCTACAGAACGAGGGGACTCATGACCTGTCTGCCAGTTCCCCATTGGCTGATATCACGCCTGGGGCATTTCCCAATGTCCTGCTCCCATAAAAAGGGTGTGCCAGCATCGTCCGCATGCAGAGACACCATTTTTATGGTTGCCATATTTATCGGAAATATGGCTTGCGAGATATGAACCATTTTTTACTGGAGTCGTTCTGTCTGGCTATTTCCATAGCCTTGCTAATGAGATACAACTCTTGTTACAGGGTGACGGCAGGGAGTCATCCTGTGTCCATTGTTCCCACACCACCTCATTTCCATATCACAGGACATGGCCATGGAGGTGTAAGTGGAACACTGAGAACAAGAAGGGAGGGGGCACTGCCAGGGAGTGATGAGGGATTATGACTGGAGTCATAATTCATCTTCATATCCCGGGATTTGCCTCACAATTATGTATACACACATATATATATACAGTGCCTACAAGTAGTCTTCAACCCCCTGCAGATTTAGCAGGTTTGATAAGATGCAAATAAGTTAGAGCCTGCAAACTTCAAACAAGAGCAGGATTTATTAACAGATGCATAAATCTTACAAACCAACAAGTTATGTTGCTCAGTTAAATTTTAATACATTTACAACATAAAAGTGTGGGTCAATTATTATTCAACCCCTAGGTTTAATATTTTGTGGAATAACCCTTGTTTGCAATTACAGCTAATAATCGTCTTTTATAAGACCTGATCAGGCCGGCACAGGTCTCTGGAGTTATCTTGGCCCACTCCTCCATGCAGATCTTCTCCAAGTTATCTAGGTTCTTTGGGTGTCTCATGTGGACTTTAATCTTGAGCTCCTTCCACAAGTTTTCAATTGGGTTAAGGTCAGGAGACTGACTAGGCCACTGCAACACCTTGATTTTTTCCCTCTTGAACCAGGCCTTGGTTTTCTTGGCTGTGTGCTTTGGGTCGTTGTCTTGTTGGAAGATGAAATGACGACCCATCTTAAGATCCTTGATGGAGGAGCGGAGGTTCTTGGCCAAAATCTCCAGGTAGGCTGTGCTATCCATCTTCCCATGGATGCGGACCAGATGGCCAGGCCCCTTGGCTGAGAAACAGCCCCACAGCATGATGCTGCCACCACCATGCTTGACTGTAGGGATGGTATTCTTGGGGTCGTATGCAGTGCCATCCAGTCTCCAAACGTCACGTGTGTGGTTGGCACCAAAGATCTCGATCTTGGTCTCATCAGACCAGAGAACCTTGAACCAGTCTGTCTCAGAGTCCTCCAAGTGATCATGAGCAAACTGTAGACGAGCCTTGACATGACGCTTTGAAAGTAAAAGGTACCTTGCGGGCTCGTCTGGAACGGAGACCATTGCGGTGGAGTACGTTACTTATGGTATTGACTGAAACCAATGTCCCCACTGCCATGAGATCTTCCCGGAGCTCCTTCCTTGTTGTCCTTGGGTTAGCCTTGACTCTTCGGACAAACCTGGCCTCGGCACGGCTGGAAACTTTCAAAGGCTGTCCAGGCCGTGGAAGGCTAACAGTAGTTCCATAAGCCTTCCACTTCCGGATGATGCTCCCAACAAACAGAATTCTTGTGGTTTGAGGGGTTGAATAATAAATGACCCTCTGAATAAACTTTTCACAATTTAAAAAAAAAAATAAAAAAATAAATAACATTCTTTTTTGCTGCATTTCACACTTCCAGGCTGATCTACAGTCCAAATGTCACAATACCAAGTTAATTCCGAATGTGTAAACCTGCTAAATCTGCAGGGGGTTGAATACTACTTGTAAGCACTGTATGTATATATATATATGTATATATATATGTGTACTGTGTAATGGCCGTGTCTGACCGTACAGGGACATGGTCTAATACCACATCTCCTGGGCAGGGATGACACAACTGAAAGAATACAAACATTACAGCACAGGATCACAAATTATTCTTTCTTTGAGGTAAATAATTTTTTGAAAACAGGCAGTGAAATGTTTTACCTCACAGAAAGAATCATCTGATACCATTCTGTAAGGTCTGTGACGTAAAACATTTCCCTGCCTGTTTTTAAAAAAAGCTTTATCTTCAAGAAATAATTATTTGCTATCCTGTGCTGGAATGTCTGTATACTCTCCTGCATCCTCCCCTGCCCAGGAGATGTGGTATGATCAGACCATGTCCCTGTACAGTCAGACACGGCCATTACACAGCATATACCAGGGGCACATATATAAAATCTCAGCAAAGTGACGCTTTGTTTTAAACACATCCAATGGTGTAACTTATTATTCCAAGATTTATTGATTAAAATTAACTTGGCTTATGTCAAAATCACTTTAGCCGATTTAAAAAAAAAAAAAAAAGGAATGCATAATCAGAAAATGATCTATTCTTTAAAATAAGGTTTTTGTGTTACATGTACTCTGTTTGCTAAAACATTTCTGGTCGTATTTATCAGATCAATCTGTACTGAATCCTTTTCTCTGTCCTTCCATGAAGAGTTTTCAGCAGTTTCCTTATTGTCAGAGGCAGGATTATAGTAACAAGTAATACCTGTATAAACAGCTGATAAAGGCTCAACCAAGCACAATAGGCAATGTATCAGCTCACCTCCTCCCCCTCTCTTCACAATGACCTTTGCACACGCTCATTAGATGCTTTGATACAAAAGATAGGGACAGAGTCTGCTAATGTATATGTGGATTTTCTGAAATAGGTAGTTTTAGTCTAACAAGCCCCAGTGGCTGATGGGTTGAGAAAACGTAACCCTTAGATGCTAAGGTTGCTATTGACTGCGGCATCTAAGGGTGTAAACGTTATGGATCGGAATTAGTAATTGCTATTGTCCTACCTAATTGTAACAGTCACTTGATGCCTGGTGAGTACAGATTACAAATTCAGTGCAAACCAAACAGTCCCCATATGTGTCTTAAGTACAGAGGTTGTAGTCAAACAAGTGGCTAAATCAGAGAATTGTGTGTGCATAACACAAATGTTTACTGTTACTATACTAAGCATAGAAACAGAGGTGCCCCCTGAAGAAGCAAGAGCGAAACGTCGTGGTGAAGGACGATTGGCTGGGTGGTCTGCATACTGGTAACTAGATAATTTATATAGCTCTGCATCAGTCTTTTGATATATGTATCTTAAGTGATATGTCCTTATTTGTCTGGTGATATACATTTTATACTTGCACCTATATGGTAGAATCTTCCCCATATCAAACAGTCCCCATTTGTAAGAGATGTGTCGTAAGTGTACAAGCTGTAGTCAAGAATGTGGTTAAAACACAGAATGTGTGCAAAATGGAACTGTATACTGTTACTATAATATCCATAGAAATAAAGATGCCCCCTGAAGAAGCAAGGGCGAAACATCGGGGTGAAGGATGATTGGCTGGGTAGTCTGCACACTGAAAACTAGATAATTTATATAGATCTCTATTGGTCTATTGATACATGTATCTTAGGTGATACTTCCTTTGGGGATATAAAGCTTATACTTGCACCTATATGGGTAGAACTTTCCCAATACCAAACAGTCCCCATATGTAAGAGATATGTTATAAGTGCAGAAGTTGTAGTCAAACAAGTGGTTAAATCACAGAATTGTGTGTACATAATGGAAATGTATACTGATTCCATACTATGCATAGAAATCGAGGTGCCCCCTGAAGAAGCAAGGGCGAAATTTCGGAGTGAAGGAGGATTGGTTGGATGGTCTGCACACTGATGAATAGATAATTTATACAGCTCTCCATCAGTCTATTGATACATGTATGAAGCACCAGACTCATTTGGTGATATACGGTTTATACTTGCACCTATATCGTAGAATTTTCCCCATACCAAACAGTCCCCATATGTAAGAAACACATAAGTGCAGACGTTGTGGTCAAACAAGTGGTTAAGTCATGGAATTGTGTGTGCATAATGGAAATGCATACGGTTAATATACTATGCAAAGAAATAGAGATATCCTCTGAAGCAGCAAGGGCGAAACACTCATTAGGGTGAAGAAAGTCTAACTTTCAAGCCAAGCGTTTACTCACCTCTCTCATGAGAATTTGTGCCCTTTGCTTAAATACAGACGGACTTCCGACATCAAACCTCTGCTGCAGGCCTTCTAGGTTCAGATGATCCATCTTCTCGTAGCACTGCTGCATCTTAACGGGATGATAGGCAAGCTGCGATATTTTCTCCATATGCTGGTGAAAATACACAATGAAAAGGTTTTTTGTTTTTAGCTTCTCCATAGAATTTTAAAAGCACCGACTGTCCTCTCTCACAGATATCGGGAAATCTGTACTCACTGAATACAAGATTTTACCCATGAATTAGGGTGAAAGAGACAGATTTTTCAGCTAAAATATATTACAAAGTTTGTTATTTTCATGTGTATTATTGATTTACGGAATAAAAGTTAAAACGAGGGCTACACTTTACAAATAAGAGCCTCAGCCTGGCACCAGCTTTCTTCTCTTACCTCACCCAGCTTGTCCCGTCCTCCCTCATTCACCAGGTTCTTGTTCATTTCTGTGGCCTCCGTGAAGACCAGTTCTCGTACTTCAGAGAAGCCCTGACTTGTTGGCACCATCAGAGCCTCCAGAATAGACGGGATGTGGGACTGGACGTGGTTTCGCACGCACAGCTCCGCCTTGGGCAGCACGGCCGCTGTTAGATAGAACATCTTATTCAGGATTTAGCATGAATTGAGTGATCATTTTTCTTTATAGGCCACGTATAAGGGATATCATTAGCATGTATGGCATTCTTGTGGGGTACCACAGCCATTGTATGAGGCACATGTCCATCAGCATCTATTGTCTATCAGACCTATGGTAAGGGGCGGAACAATCGGTCGCAGGGATTGCGACCAGGCCCGGTGGTGCAGGGGCCCGCCAACCCCAGCTTCAGCTGGATGTGTGTCTGAGGCCGCATATCCAACTGAAATGCATTGCGCTGCAGAGACCTGTCGGGTCTCTGAACTGCGATACATGCTGCTGGTCAAACAGAAGCCGGTAGCTTTTAGCGGCATCCCCGTTACTGAGGCGGCGCATGACAATGACGTCATGCATTGCCACAACACTGACACCGATAAAAGCTGCTGGCCACTGCAGGCTGGCTATAGAGGAGTATGCCGTACCACATGGGAGCTAGGGAGGCGAGTACAGTATATACCAGGAGGGGGACAGAAGAGGAACATACATACCAGGATGGGGGAAACATACATACATTCCAGGATGGGGGAAACATACATACATTCCAGGATGGGGGAAACATACATACATTCCAGGATGGGGGAAACATACATACATTCCAGGATGGGGGAAACATACATACATTCCAGGATGGGGGAAACATACATACATTCCAGGATGGGGGAAACATACATACATTCCAGGATGGGGGAAACATACATACATTCCAGGATGGGGGAAACATACATACATTCCAGGATGGGGGAAACATACATACATTCCAGGATGGGGGAAACATACATACATTCCAGGATGGGGGAAACATACATACATTCCAGGATGGGGGAAACATACATACATTCCAGGATGGGGGAAACATACATACATTCCAGGATGGGGGAAACATACATACATTCCAGGATGGGGGAAACATACATACATTCCAGGATGGGGGAAACATACATACATTCCAGGATGGGGGAAACATACATACATTCCAGGATGGGGGAAACATACATACATTCCAGGATGGGGGAAACATACATACATTCCAGGATGGGGGAAACATACATACATTCCAGGATGGGGGAAACATACATACATTCCAGGATGGGGGAAACATACATACATTCCAGGATGGGGGAAACATACACACATTCCAGGATGGGGGAAACATACACACATTCCAGGATGGGGGAAACATACACACCAGGATGGGGGAAACATACACACCAGGATGGGGGAAACATACACACCAGGATGGGGGAAACATACACACCAGGATGGGGGAAACATACACACCAGGATGGGGGAAACATACACACCAGGATGGGGGAAACATACATACCAGGATGGGGGAAACATACACACCAGGATGGGGGAAACATACACACCAGGATGGGGGAAACATACACACCAGGATGGGGGAAACATACACACCAGGATGGGGGAAACATACACACCAGGATGGGGGAAACATACATACCAGGATGGGGAAACATACATACCAGGATCAGGGATCTTGCTTACCAGGATGCGTGGCATATAAACCAGGATGGGGAACTTACAAAGCAGGATGAGGGCATATTTCCCAGGAAAGGAGCCCAGTATGGGGGACATTAGCACGGGATGGAGGAGGGCAACTTGTATGTCTTTATAGGATTTAGAACACTAAATGTTTACATACATATACATACATACATACATACATGAGACCATCATGCGGGAATGGGGGGACCCAGGTCCATATTTTCCACCAGACAATAGGATAAAGAGTTGCACACCAGTCACAATGTATAGGGGAATAATGAAAAGCAGATCTACTACGGGAATGCTAGACTGAAAAATACAATGGACTATCTGAACAAAGTGAAAAACATGAAAATGGTATATGCATAACTGCTATGAATAATAGGAATGAGAGATGTTTAGCCATTGTATTGATCAATGCAAAGGAGCCCCACAACCAAACGCCAAGTTAATCTCTATTTTTGGGGTCCCTAACCTATGTGTAACCTCACCTGCAGTTAAAAACTTGCTCTGTATGGGAAGCAAAGGACCGAGCTATATATGTGAAATAAGACACATGGCTATGGGTTTGGCAGGGTTCTCAGACAGAAAATGCATACTAATTAAAGAATGTACGTCTAATTAAAGAATGTACGGGGATTTATGCATCAAAATTACGGGCTCCCCCTGTACCTCGAATCTTGTTGGACACGTGCTCCTTGCAGGCGATGATCTGGTCCATGTCAGTCCGGATCTGACTCTCCATCTCTGCTCTCCTGTCACCACATCGCTTCTCCAGTCCCTCATAAAACACCCGTGCCTGTTCATGGACCATCCGGTACACCGTATCAGAAATCTGGAAAAAAAACAAAAAAAAAAAAATGTGTTTAAGGAGCGTATCTGCGTCTTATCCCTGCCCAGCCCTGTTTTCATAATCTTGCATGCTCAGTAAGCAGACGAGGGTGGAGCGCAGCCAGAGAAATGTGGAGTCCGCTTATCTCAGGGGAAACAATAAAGATTGTATAGGAAAACCTAATACAGATTTCCGTGGAAGAAACGGAGCAGACTGACAGCAGCCATAGTGACCAAAAGCCCCCAAAACAGGTTAGATGGCGGTCGGACGTCCCACACAGCCACTAGTGCGGGTCTGGATAAAAATCTTTGAGTCCATCATCGCCCCAATCCTCCTGTACAGCAGTGAAGTCTGGGGTGCTCATAGATATCCCGAATGGTCAAGTTGGGATTCTGGCCCGAAAGAAATATTCCACGCTACAGTATGTAAGCCTCTTCTTCAGGACATCGGACCGAGCCGGGCATAATCCCTCTACACCAGCCATCCACCGGAGCCCCTCCAACAGTGCCTGCAGGTCCGAGCCGGATAGATTCCCTCTACACCAGCTATCCTCAAGAGCATCGGAGCCCCTCCAACAGTGCCTGCAGGACCGATCCGGGCAGATTCCCTCCACCAGCTATCCTCAAGAGTATCGGAGCACTTCCAACAGTGCCTGCAGGACCGATCCGGGCAGATTCCCTCCACCAGCCGTCCTCAGGAGCATCGGAGCCCCTCCAACAGTGCCTGCAGGATCGAGCTGGGCAGATTCCCTCTACACCAGCTGTCCTCAGGAGTATCAGAGCACTTCCAACAGTGCCTGCAGGACCAAGATGGGCAGATTTCCTCCACTAGCCATCCTCAAGAGCATCGAAGCACGGTCAACAGTGCCTGCAGGACCAAGATGAGCAGATTCCCTCCACCAGCCATCCTCAAGAGCATTGAAGCAGTTCCAACAGTGCCTAAAGGACCAAGCCAGACAGATTCCCTCTACACTAGCTGGCCTGAGGAGCATCGGATTCCCTACAACAGTGGCTGTAGGACCGAGAACGGGCAGATTCCCTCTACACCAGCCATCCTCAAGAGCATTGGATTCCCTCCAACAGTGCCTGTAAGACCAAGCTGGGCAGATTTCCTCCACCAACTATCCTCAAGAGCATCGGAGGCCCTCCAACAGTGCCTGTAGGTCCGAGCTAAACAGATTCCCTCTACATCAGGAGCATTGGAGCACCTCCAACAGTGCCTAAAGGACCAAGTTGGACAGATTCCCTCTACACCAGCCGTCCTCAGGAGCATCGGAGCCCGTCCAACAGTGCCTGCAGGTGCGAACCGGGAAGATTTCCTCTATCTACACCAGCCGTCCTCCCGCACGTTGAAAACCCACAGTGGCCAATTTTTACAGTGACATCAGCATACCAACATTTTGACAGAAGTGAAAATTTCTTAAGAAACAGATGTTTAACATGTTAACATCACCCGTCAATGACTGAATAAGGTGACGAAAAGGACAACTGGTTGTTACCTTGTGTAATAAGTAAGCGAGGTCAATATGGCCGAACTTCCTTTTTTAGATAGAAAAAAAGAACAACAAATGTGAATATCAGTAACTTCTGATCCACTAATAAACGTCCATTTAACATTTTCTGTAAATGATCAATTCTATTATGTGTACGGCCAATGTAAAGGCTCATATACAGCTGGTGTTTGGGGCATGAGTCCGCGCCCCGGTCCTCCCCCCATATTACGCATTGTATCTGGAGCGCCGGGCTCTCGTGTCTGTAAAGTGTTTCCTCTGCACTTATCTTGCTGAGCACGTCGCCTACAGATAATAACTGGCAAATACTTCCGCGCTATCAGAGCAGAGGGACAGCTCAGGAAATCAAGGGACGGCCTCGCAGCCGAGTAATAAATGGCAGATGCTACGTTACGTGCGCGGTATTCAGATTGTCCCCTTATGGAGATAGGAGAAGACTGTTGGTGTTTTTAAGATTCTATGGAGCTTGAGGCGGAGACAGACATTCTGTTCAGTTCTCCATAGAACTTTATGGGCACCAGCTGTCATCATGAATTTAAAAGGGGTGGTCTGGAGCCGGTGGTGCACATACTGCCGGAACGATCCAGCACGTACCGACCGGATTCGTCGCCGTAAGTAATCAGAAGAAAGTAAAGCTAACCGCACCTCTCCCTCATAGGGAAAGTCTGATAAAACTTCTGAACGCAACCAGCAAAATTGTAATTGAATACAAATACGACGTAATGGAATTTTGGGCTTTGGTTTACAAGGGTAGCCACAACAGCAGATCTTTTATATTATAGACCCTAGACGTACCAGCAGACCCCACTGAATATAATGGGAAAAATAGAGCAGTGATGGTGCCTCAAACACAAATGTGAACTGAGCCCTCTCTCTATATATAAACTGGGGTTTAATGGAGGACATAGCCTTCAGCACTAGGTTAGTAAAGTATATTTTAGGATTAGTGACCTTTGGTGAAATGACGTTATACTCCCCGTATCTTAATGTTTGCCTGCAGTTTCCTCCAATTGACTTTCAGAGGAGAAATCTATTGTACACTGAAAACTAAAACAAAAGGCCAAATACTCTGTGTGAGCAGCTCCTGTAGAGCCAGAGTACGTGTGCAGACAGTATATTTCTCGGTGTCCCCCCATAGAGTGGAGACAATTTTCAGTATTTGTGACTTTTGTATACATGACAGACTGACGGCGGACTAACGGAGGTCAACGGCACCGATCAAACTGCCCGTAGACTATCGAAGATCAACAGCACCGATCAGACTTCCCGTAGATTATCGAAGGTCAACAGCACCGATCAGACTGCCAGTAGACTATCGAAGGTCAACAGCACCGATCAGACTGCCCGTAGACTATCGAAGGTCAACGGCACCGATCAAACTGCCCGTAGACTATCGAAGATTAACAGCACCGATCAGACTGCCCGTAGACTATCGAAGGTCAACAGCACCAATCAGACTGCCCGTAGACTATTGAAGGCCAACGGCACCGATCAGACTGCCCGTAGATTATCGAAGGTCAACAGCACCGATCAGACTGCCCGTAGACTATCGAAGGCCAACAGCACCCTTCAATCTGCCCGTAGACTATCGATGGCCAACAGCACCGATCAGACTGCCCGTAGACTATCGAAGGCCAACAGCACCCTTCAATCTGCCCGTAGACTATCGATGGCCAACAGCACCGTTCAGACTGCCCGTAGACTATCGAAGGTCAACAGCACCGATCAGTCTGCCCGTAGACTATCGAAGGCCAACAGCACCAATCAGACTGCCCGCAGACTATCGAAGGCCAACAGCACCAATCAGACTGCCCGCAGACTATCGAAGGCCAACAGCACCCTTCAATCTGCCCGTAAACTATCAAAGGCCAACAGCACCGATCAGACTGCCCGTAGACTATCGAAGGCCAACAGCACCCTTCAATCTGCCCGTAGACTATCGATGGCCAACAGCACCGTTCAGACTGCCCGTAGACTATCGAAGGCCAACGGCACCGATCAGACTGCCCGTAGACTATCGAAGGTCAACAGCACCAATCAGACTGCCCGCAGACTATCGAAGGCCAACAGCACCAATCAGACTGCCCGCAGACTATCGAAGGCCAACAGCACCCTTCAATCTGCCCGTAAACTATCAAAGGCCAACAGCACCGATCAGACTGCCTTTAGACTATCGAAGCTCAACAGCACCTTTCAATCTGCCCATAGACTATCGAAGGTCAACAGCACCATTTAGACTGTCCGTAAACTATCGAAGGTCAATGACTCGCCCACCCCAGGGCCTTAGGTGACTCTGTGTTGGGCCGGACTAGTCCGGGGTAGTCAGCGGTGGCGGGGCCCGACTCCGTGACCCTGGCTGAGTCAATTAATGTGGCTGATGGGGAAGATGATGATGGGAGTTTTAGTTTATTGAAATTCGTGACGCCACCTGTGGAATTGTGCGGCTATGGATCCGCAGCTGCTGGAAGGGACCTCCGGGGCTGATGTTGTGGCAGCTGAGGTGTTTCTTGCTCCCCACAGGTGGAGCGGTTACCCTGGGGCAACCTTTAGAAAAAAAGTCTATGGGGGCTGTTTACTGATGAGATGCGAGACAAAGCAGACGACACAGGACTTGCAGTCAAGATGTTTACTCACTGTTAGTTTCAACACTGCAGCTGACCGGTTACCCGCGGTATGCCAGGATCCGCAGTCATGGGCCTCCGCCGATCCCGAATAGTTCAAGGGTCAGTACCGGTG
Source organism: Anomaloglossus baeobatrachus (assembly GCF_048569485.1). Lineage (NCBI taxonomy): Eukaryota > Metazoa > Chordata > Amphibia > Anura > Aromobatidae > Anomaloglossus > Anomaloglossus baeobatrachus. The sequence goes on from NC_134361.1 coordinate 199,555,538, forward strand.
CACCCCTCAATGTGTCCTTTCTGGCTGTCTCGCTAGCGCCGAACTGCACTAGGCTGTCCTGCTCCTCCGCCACCGAGCCTGTCCAAAGGGTGGCTGACCTAGGTCTTTTATTGCTCCCCCTTGCAGGTGATCTGTGGCAGGTTCTGGTCTCGGGCGCCTGAAGCGATCTCCTGGGCCATCGGTTTTGCTAAAAGTAATGTCTTCCTTCTTTCAGCCTAGGGACCGTCCCTGAGTTGCAGCCAGATTCCTCCACCCGGTATTTCTAGTGAAACAGGTCCATGGGGCATTCGCACTTCCATGGCACCCTGGAATCCCTTCTATCGGTGTCACCTGGGCCTAGCAAGACCCCAGGATCTTCACCCAGAAACCTCCTTCTGTCTTGGTCTTTCTGTCCGCTGTCACTCTCCTGACAGTCCACCTCACACTCCTCGACTCCCTCTCTCACACTGTCTCACTGACTGACTTTCAACTTGAACTGGTTCCTCTAACCACTCCCCCGACTCCTCCCACACTCCCCTTCACTAGGCTCCACCCCCCTCAGGCCAGTGAATGGGACTTAAGGCCCCATAACCAGGTATACTGGTCGCTACTCTCAGCATTAATGGTGTGCCTGCCTTAAACCCTGACCCGGTGTGTGTCCTAACAATTTGTGTGTGCAGGTTTTGTCTGTGAACCGGTAGATGACCCCCTTCTTACTCAGGATGGGATACCACACCTCTGGCTGAGGTGCAGTACCTCTGTGGCGACGGGAGCCTCAGGGACGCCACATCAACAGCACCGTTCAGACTGCCCGTAGACTATCGAAGGTCAACAGCAACATTCAGAATGACCAGAGTCTAACGAAGGTTCATGCCACCGTTCAGATTGCTAATGGACTAATGAAGGTCAACAGCACCGTTCAGACTGCCCATAGACTATAGAAGGTCAACAGCAACATTCAGAATGACCAGAGACTAACGAAGGTCCATGCCACCGTTCAGATTGCTAATGGACTAATGAAGGTCAACAGCACCGTTCAGACTGTCCACTGACCAACGAAAGTCAACAGACTTTCCGTGAACTAATGAAGATTAATGGCTACATGTATGATGCTCCTCTAGGGAAGGACGGCCACAACCTTCTTTTTAATTTCTCCAATGGTTATCTTATTCATCATTACATGCAAGGGAATGACTGACTCACCAACCACCAGGTCCTCTGCCGTTCTTGGGGTTTACCCCTTAATCTGGGGACAATGATGTTTTTCAAATCAGGAATAAGGTCCTCCATCACCAGATTGCAGAGAACCTGCACAATAAAGGCAGACAGTTATATGATGGAAATATAAAAAGTATCCAGAAACTTTAACAATTGATCAGAGATCCGGATTTTGTATAGAACACCACATTTTTATCGATCAGATGGTGGTATATACGTATCTTACCTGTACTTGGTTGCCGCACAACATGTCCCAGGTGCCATACTGATCACGTGCTTGTCTATACAGCCTGACAGAGTCTGTAAAAGCTGCCGATTCCACACGAGCATCTTCAGGGATACCTGACCGGTAGAGAAATCTGCAATTAAACTTCACTTACTGGGAATTCAGGTTGTTTCCAACTATATTGTGTTTTGTGTGTCGAAAACTAAGGCAGGGCGGCCCGGGCGCTCTAAGGCAGGGCGGCCCGGGCGCTCTAAGGCAGGGCGGCCCGGGCGCTCTAAGGCAGGGCGGCCCGGGCGCTCTAAGGCAGGGCGGCCCGGGCGCTCTAAGGCAGGGCGGCCCGGGCGCTCTAAGGCAGGGCGGCCCGGGCGCTCTAAGGCAGGGCGGCCCGGGCGCTCTAAGGCAGGGCGGCCCGGGCGCTCTAAGGCAGGGCGGCCCGGGCGCTCTAAGGCAGGGCGGCCCGGGCGCTCTAAGGCAGGGCGGCCCGGGCGCTCTAAGGCAGGGCGGCCCGGGCGCTCTAAGGCAGGGCGGCCCGGGCGCTCTAAGGCAGGGCGGCCCGGGCGCTCTAAGGCAGGGCGGCCCGGGCGCTCTAAGGCAGGGCGGCCCGGGCGCTCTAAGGCAGGGCGGCCCGGGCGCTCTAAGGCAGGGCGGCCCGGGCGCTCTAAGGCAGGGCGGCCCGGGCGCTCTAAGGCAGGGCGGCCCGGGCGCTCTAAGGCAGGGCGGCCCGGGCGCTCTAAGGCAGGACGGCCCGGGCGCTCTAAGGCAGGGCGGCCCGGGCGCTCTAAGGCAGGGCGGCCCTCCCCCAAAGGCGAGGCACCCAGCCACGTGAGATGAGAGGCAATTGGCAACGGGCGCCTCAGACATTTTGCAGACTTTTCAAACAACTGGAATGTGAATGGAGAAATGTATGAATGGCCATGGCCCAGACAATGGGCTGTGACAATTACTAGCCGCCGCCCCCCCCAAAAAAAAAAAAAAAAGTTTTGACATTTGCATCGAACAAACAGACAAAAAAATACGGCATTCTCTATCCGCTGTGTATCCAAACTACAAGGCTTTCTACCTCCTCTGCAGACAGCGATTTGTATATACAGGTGTGCAGTATACAGGTGTGCAGTATACAGGTGCAATTGTGTGTATCTAAGTGTACAGCGGAGAGCACGACTGCGGAGGACGCGGCAGGACAAGTGGGAGACGAAAGAATGGTAACAAGAAGGCTACTGAGATAACAAGGTACGGTTCATCGAGTGGCTATGTAGTAAGTGGAAAATAAATTTTGCAAACTAAGATGAGGTCAGGACCTGGGATTTTCCACCAGTAACATGCTGGTCTTCATCCAGTCCAACCAGTATGATCTCAAGTCTCCTAATTTTTGATGACACTATAGTCAATGTTAGACTTGTCCCCAGTAATATTTTCTGTGCCATCTTCCCTAATAATGTCTATTTCAGGCTCTGTACTTACCGTTATTGCAGTGACGGACACAGTCCTGGAACACGGCGCTCCATCGCTGCTGCTCGCGCTCGGTCATAAAACAGAAGTAGTAATGACGGCAGTACGGGTGCCACAAGATTACCGGGAACTGTGTTGCACATTTCATCTGTACGCTGCCTGCCTTCGCTTTTACACCTGCACATGAGAAACATCAAATTAAGCCACGGTTCACAGTCACTCCTTGTAACTTTACAATCACATACTGACACCAGAGAAGCATTAATGTGAATATACCAACTATATAGCCATATATGAATTTGCCATGTTTCAGAACCCATACCACATTGAAGGGGCGCTCTGAGAATATAATAAAAAAAAAAAAAAAAAAGCTGCCGTCACATATTTCAAGCAGCAACTCATCCTGATATGACCAGTTTGAAATATGTGATGGCAGCCATTTTTATCACATTCTCGGAGAACCCCTTTAATTCATTGGGATCCAACAAGATGCATAATAAGCTTTATAAGATGAACAAAATATTGCACAGTTCAGGCGGCTAAGGAAAGGCTTCAGCCATTTTAACACATAAGTGACTTGCGTAAATCAAGAATCCCAGGCACATGGAAGAAGACATACGGCATCCAGCTTTTGTGAAGAAGTACATACCTGGAATTGTGCTATTAAGCATTTCTGTGTACTGATCCAGGGAGGTGAGGACTCTGTACCCAGCGCAGTTTAGGCCAGCTCGGGGTTGCAGGCCACGCTCATAAGCCTAGTATGATAAATACATTTTTAGCAGCTAGACCCAGCTGTAGGGTCCTTATGGCGACAATGAACACCACTTACGATTTTATTCTCATACAATACTGGTCCATAATGATGAGGAACAAGGCAGAAACGGTTCCTCCACTTTTTCGTATCTTCCAGATACTGGAACAGGTTCCCAGTAAAAATCACCCGGTCCTTCAGCGGGATCTGAAAAAAAAAAACAGATTTACTTAGCAAATCTTTAGATCCCATGTGTACATGACCCTTTCACGTGAAAGAGGACGCGATTTGACAATTTCATATTTTAGAATTTTTGATATTTTGCCATTCCTACCTTCCGATGGAGTAGCTGTGTCTGCGGACCTCCATTCCCTTCGATCTCATAACGTACGCTGTTAAACAAAGCAACTCCATATTGCTCCTCATATAACTTCCCAAATTCTGCTAGCAGTTTTCCTGTCCGTTCTGTAATAAAAAGAGGAGAGATGGTCAGCATCTAAAAGAATAAAGCATATCCTCTCCTAAAGTATACATGTAATAAAATTGGGACCACACATTCACTTAAAGGGAATCTCACAAAAAAAAAAAAAAAGACAGCTGCACTCTGAAATGCTAAAGTATGAAAACCATGAATGCAAGAATATAGACCTGCATTATTATGGCTAAAGGGAATCCTTGAAAAAAAATTGAGATATTTATCCTACAAAAAAGGCCATTTTCATATTTGCCCAGTAGCCACGTCAAGGCATACCTCGTATAATGGGTACCTACTCTGACCTGAAGCCTCTCTCTGGGTCTAAAAAAAACACAAAACTCCTGTGTATGAGCAAGTAGGAATCTGCTACTAGAGAATAAAATCACTTGTGGCTAGTGATAGAGGCTTCAGTTCAGAGTAAGTACCCAGTATAGGAGCTATGCCTTGACGTGGCTACTGGGCAAATATGAAAATGGCCATTTTTGTAGGCTAAATATCTCAATTTCCTAGATTTCCTTTAGCAGTAATGCAGGTCTATACTATTACATTCATGGTTTTCATACTTTAGCATTTCAGAGTGCAACTGTTTTTTTTGTCATGTTCAGTTATGCACCTTTTCAGATTGCAATTTTAGTAGTACCGTCAGTCTTTTTTGTCTAGATTAAAGGGAATCTGTCGGCAGGTTTTAGCTATGTAATCTGAGTGCACCATGATGTAGGGGCTGAGACCCTGATTCCAGTGATGTATCACTTGGGTTACTGGGTACAGCAGTTGTGATACAATCACCGTTTTCTCTGCTGCAGATCTAGCAGAGCTCAGAATCCTGAGCTGTGTATAACCCCGCCCACACCACTAATTGGCTGCTTTCTCTGTACAGTGTATATTGACAGAAAGGTGCTGATCAGTGGTGGGAGCGTAGATGTACTGGGAGGCATGATGCATCATGCTAATCTCAGATTGCATAGCAAAAACCTGGTGAAAGATTCCCTTTAAAGAGAGTTTGTGGCCCCCATAATTCAATTTTCAATTCAAGGATGCAAACACCCACATTTGCATGAGTAGTAAAGATAATTTTCTGGAAAATCAAAGCTAAGAAAATGTAACACCAAACATAATTTTTATAGGGACCAAGTCCCTGAATTGTGGGGTTGACCGAGACAGTAATGGAAACCCATAAATTTATAGTATGTGGAATATGTTGCTGCTATATAAATAAAATTATTATTTCATAATTTACGACATTTCACACATTTGTTATAGATTGACCTAAAGAGCAATTTAACCATCAATTATAAGGTTGTACGGAAGCGTCCTGTGGGCTTGCGCCCATACGTCCGTCCAGTGCCCGAGAGACTGGGATAAGTCATTAGATCCATAAAGGATACATGAGGATTGTCGAAGAAGTCTGAGAAGAAGAGCTAAGCGAGGATTATCTATTGACTAATGTAAGCAAAATCATAATAATCCAGAGAGCAGCTGACTAAGACCAAGGCAATGTGTGAGCGGTCACTGTCCGAGCATCCCGACAGCATGCGTCACTGGTCAGTGATTATGTGCCAAAGAATAAATGCAGAAAACATCCGAGAAGTATTCCGATTACCAGTTACTGTAATTACCCAGAGCAGACGAAGACGAGCAGCTGTGGAATTCACTAGAAAAACAGGGTATCAAGTTATAGGTGTTGTCTAGTCTTCCTTCAGGAGCTCACTGCTCCCCTATCTCCTGACTTGCTAGAGGTCACTATGCTCCTGCAGGCTGACAGGCGGGATGACCAAGCTACTGGCCTGAACACTATGCTCCTGCAGGCTGACAGACGGGATGTCCAAGCTACTGGCCTGAACGCTATGCTCCTGCAGGCTGACAGGCGGGATGTCCAAGCTACTGGCCTGAACACTATGCTCCTGCAGGCTGACAGGAGGATGTCCGAGCCAGGGCCAGAACACTACGCTCCTGCAGGCTGACAGGCGGGATGTCCGAGGAACTGGCCTGAACACTGTGCTCCTGCAGGCTGACAGGAGGATGTCCGAGCCAGTGGCCTGAACACTGCGCTCCTGCAGGCTGACAGGCGGGATGTCCGAGGAACTGGCCTGAACACTGCTCCTGCAGGCTAACAGGAGGATGTCCGAGCCAGGGCCAGAACACTACGCTCCTGCAGGCTGACAGGCGGGATGTCCGAGCCACTGGCTGAACACTGCGCTCCTGCAGGCTGACAGGCGGGATGTCCGAGCCACTGGCTGAACACTGCGCTCCTGCAGGCTGACAGGCGGGATGTCCGAGGAACTGGCCTGAACACTGCTCCTGCAGGCTAACAGGAGGATGTCCGAGCCAGGGCCAGAACACTACGCTCCTGCAGGCTGACAGGCGGGATGTCCGAGCCACTGGCTGAACACTGCGCTCCTGCAGGCTGACAGGCGGGATGTCCCAGGAACTGGCCTGAACACTGCGCTCCTGCAGGCTGACAGGAGGATGTCCGAGCCAGTGGCCTGAACACTACACTCCTGCAGGCTGACAGGAGGATGTCCGAGCCAGGGCCGGAACACTACGCTCCTGCAGGCTGACAGGCGGGATGTCCGAGCCAGGGCCAGAACACTACGCTCCTGCAGGCTGACAGGCGGGATGTCCGAGGAACTGGCCTGAACACTGCTCCTGCAGGCTGACAGGAGGATGTCCGAGCCAGTGGCCTGAACACTACACTCCTGCAGGCTGACAGGAGGATGTCCGAGCCAGGGCCGGAACACTACGCTCCTGCAGGCTGACAGGCGGGATGTCCGAGCCACTGGCTGAACACTGCGCTCCTGCAGGCTGACAGGAGGATGTCCGAGGAACTGGCCTGAACACTGCGCTCCTGCAGGCTGACAGGAGGATGTCCGAGCCAGTGGCCTGAACACTACACTCCTGCAGGCTGACAGGAGGATGTCCGAGCCAGGGCCGGAACACTACGCTCCTGCAGGCTGACAGGCGGGATGTCCGAGCCACTGGCTGAACACTGCGCTCCTGCAGGCTGACAGGCGGGATGTCCGAGGAACTGGCCTGAACACTATGCTCCTGCAGGCTGACAGGAGGATGTCCGAGCCAGGGCCAGAACACTACGCTCCTGCAGGCTGACAGGAGGATGTCCGAGCCAGGGCCAGAACACTACGCTCCTGCAGGCTGACAGGCGGGATGTCCGAGGAACTGGCCGGAACACTACGCTCCTGCAGGCTGACAGGCGGGATGTCCGAGCCACTGGCTGAACACTGCGCTCCTGCAGGCTGACAGGCGGGATGTCCGAGCCACTGGCTGAACACTGCGCTCCTGCAGGCTGACAGGCGGGATGTCCGAGGAACTGGCCTGAACACTACACTCCTGCAGGCTGACAGGAGGATGTCCGAGCCAGGGCCGGAACACTACGCTCCTGCAGGCTGACAGGCGGGATGTCCGAGCCACTGGCTGAACACTGCGCTCCTGCAGGCTGACAGGCGGGATGTCCGAGGAACTGGCCTGAACACTATGCTCCTGCAGGCTGACAGGAGGATGTCCGAGCCAGGGCCAGAACACTACGCTCCTGCAGGCTGACAGGCGGGATGTCCGAGCCACTGGCCTGAACACTATGCTCCTGCAGGCTGACAGGAGGATGTCCGAGCCAGGGCCAGAACACTACGCTCCTGCAGGCTGACAGGCGGGATGTCCGAGCCACTGGCTGAACACTGCGCTCCTGCAGGCTGACAGGCGGGATGTCCGAGCCACTGGCTGAACACTGCGCTCCTGCAGGCTGACAGGCGGGATGTCCGAGGAACTGGCTGAACACTGCGCTCCTGCAGGCTGACAGGCGGGATGTCCGAGGAACTGGCCTGAACACTGCTCCTGCAGGCTAACAGGAGGATGTCCGAGCCAGGGCCAGAACACTACGCTCCTGCAGGCTGACAGGCGGGATGTCCGAGCCACTGGCTGAACACTGCGCTCCTGCAGGCTGACAGGCGGGATGTCCCAGGAACTGGCCTGAACACTGCGCTCCTGCAGGCTGACAGGAGGATGTCCGAGCCAGTGGCCTGAACACTACACTCCTGCAGGCTGACAGGAGGATGTCCGAGCCAGGGCCGGAACACTACGCTCCTGCAGGCTGACAGGCGGGATGTCCGAGCCAGGGCCAGAACACTACGCTCCTGCAGGCTGACAGGCGGGATGTCCGAGCCACTGGCTGAACACTGCGCTCCTGCAGGCTGACAGGAGGATGTCCGAGGAACTGGCCTGAACACTGCTCCTGCAGGCTGACAGGAGGATGTCCGAGCCAGGGCCAGAACACTGCGCTCCTGCAGGCTGACAGGCGGGATGTCCGAGGAACTGGCCTGAACACTGCGCTCCTGCAGGCTGACAGGAGGATGTCCGAGCCAGTGGCCTGAACACTACACTCCTGCAGGCTGACAGGAGGATGTCCGAGCCAGGGCCGGAACACTACGCTCCTGCAGGCTGACAGGCGGGATGTCCGAGCCAGGGCCAGAACACTACGCTCCTGCAGGCTGACAGGCGGGATGTCCGAGGAACTGGCCTGAACACTGCTCCTGCAGGCTGACAGGAGGATGTCCGAGCCAGTGGCCTGAACACTACACTCCTGCAGGCTGACAGGAGGATGTCCGAGCCAGGGCCGGAACACTACGCTCCTGCAGGCTGACAGGCGGGATGTCCGAGCCACTGGCTGAACACTGCGCTCCTGCAGGCTGACAGGAGGATGTCCGAGGAACTGGCCTGAACACTGCGCTCCTGCAGGCTGACAGGAGGATGTCCGAGCCAGTGGCCTGAACACTACACTCCTGCAGGCTGACAGGAGGATGTCCGAGCCAGGGCCGGAACACTACGCTCCTGCAGGCTGACAGGCGGGATGTCCGAGCCACTGGCTGAACACTGCGCTCCTGCAGGCTGACAGGCGGGATGTCCGAGGAACTGGCCTGAACACTATGCTCCTGCAGGCTGACAGGAGGATGTCCGAGCCAGGGCCAGAACACTACACTCCTGCAGGCTGACAGGAGGATGTCCGAGCCAGGGCCGGAACACTACGCTCCTGCAGGCTGACAGGCGGGATGTCCGAGCCACTGGCTGAACACTGCGCTCCTGCAGGCTGACAGGAGGATGTCCGAGGAACTGGCCTGAACACTGCGCTCCTGCAGGCTGACAGGAGGATGTCCGAGCCAGTGGCCTGAACACTACACTCCTGCAGGCTGACAGGAGGATGTCCGAGCCAGGGCCGGAACACTACGCTCCTGCAGGCTGACAGGCGGGATGTCCGAGCCACTGGCTGAACACTGCGCTCCTGCAGGCTGACAGGAGGATGTCCGAGGAACTGGCCTGAACACTGCGCTCCTGCAGGCTGACAGGAGGATGTCCGAGCCAGTGGCCTGAACACTACACTCCTGCAGGCTGACAGGAGGATGTCCGAGCCAGGGCCGGAACACTACGCTCCTGCAGGCTGACAGGCGGGATGTCCGAGCCACTGGCTGAACACTGCGCTCCTGCAGGCTGACAGGCGGGATGTCCGAGGAACTGGCCTGAACACTATGCTCCTGCAGGCTGACAGGAGGATGTCCGAGCCAGGGCCAGAACACTACACTCCTGCAGGCTGACAGGAGGATGTCCGAGCCAGGGCCGGAACACTACGCTCCTGCAGGCTGACAGGCGGGATGTCCGAGCCACTGGCTGAACACTGCGCTCCTGCAGGCTGACAGGAGGATGTCCGAGGAACTGGCCTGAACACTGCGCTCCTGCAGGCTGACAGGAGGATGTCCGAGCCAGTGGCCTGAACACTACACTCCTGCAGGCTGACAGGAGGATGTCCGAGCCAGGGCCGGAACACTACGCTCCTGCAGGCTGACAGGCGGGATGTCCGAGCCAGGGCCGGAACACTGCGCTCCTGCAGGCTGACAGGCGGGATGTCCGAGGAACTGGCCTGAACACTGCGCTCCTGCAGGCTGACAGGAGGATGTCCGAGCCAGTGGCCTGAACACTACACTCCTGCAGGCTGACAGGAGGATGTCCGAGCCAGGGCCGGAACACTACGCTCCTGCAGGCTGACAGGCGGGATGTCCGAGCCACTGGCTGAACACTGCGCTCCTGCAGGCTGACAGGCGGGATGTCCGAGCCACTGGCTGAACACTGCGCTCCTGCAGGCTGACAGGCGGGATGTCCGAGCCACTGGCTGAACACTGCGCTCCTGCAGGCTGACAGGCGGGATGTCCGAGCCACTGGCTGAACACTGCGCTCCTGCAGGCTGACAGGAGGATGTCCGAGCCAGTGGCCTGAACACTACACTCCTGCAGGCTGACACAGAGGATGTTCGAGCCTCTTGCCTGAATGCTGCGCTCCTGCAGGCTGACAGGCAGCATGTATATACTAAGTACCCTGTTATTAAGCACTTGCAATTTATTTATTTATAGTCAGGGTATTTTTCATACACTTTTTCTCTTTGTTTTTTTTCTTGTCTGAGCCACTGGCCTGAATGCTGCGCTCCTGCAGGCTGACAGGAGGATGTCTGAGCCACTGGCCTGAACACTGCTCTCCTGCAGGCTGACAGGCAGCATGTATATACTAAGTACCCTGTTATTAAGCACTTGCAATTTATTTATTTATAGTCAGGGTATTTTTCATACACTTTTTCTCTTTGTTTTTTTTCTTGTCTGAGCCACTGGCCTGAATGCTGCGCTCCTGCAGGCTGACAGGAGGGATGTCTGAGCCACTGGCCTGAATGCTGCGCTCCCGCAGGCTGACAGGAGGGATGTCTGAGCCACTGGCCTGAATGCTGCGCTCCCGCAGGCTGACAGGAGGGACGTCCGAGCCACCGCCCTGAACACTATGCTCCTGCAGGCTGACAGGCAGGATGTCTGGGCCACTGGCCTGAGCATTAAGTCCCCTTAGGCTGACAGGAGGGATGTCCGAGCCACTTGCCTGAATGCTGCGCTCTACTAAGCCACTAGAGTTCGCTTTGCCTCTGTGGCATCAAAGGAGCGCAGGGAAGCACTAAGAGCTGCTCTTGCCCTTTTTGCCCATGGACCTGGCCACCACTGATAGACTACAGAATAGGCCGACAGCTTAGGCAACAATCTAATTAAATTCCGAATAACTAAGAAGAGCTTTAATAAGTGATAAATTGCAAGGTTGCTCATTTCTACAAACACTTAGCAATTTTATCAATTTAAGCAGTTGTGACAACCCCTTTAAGAGGAAATTGTGTAATTTTCCTACTGAAACCTGATATATGGCTGTTTAAGTCGTAGAACAATAGAAATAATGATACCTGTCTTGTAGCTATCCGATGTGCCAGTGCTGAGAAGTCAAGCTGTAAAGCAATATGTAAATTAGACAGGCAGTGCGTAGATGCGCTGAACATAGACACGCCCCCAATGCACTTAGGCGCTAATTTGCATGTGAATTTAAAAAGCTTGATTTCTCAGCACTGGCACATCGGATTATTACAAGACAGGTATCATTTTTATCGTTTTAAAACAGATATAGCCGTACCACTCTTCCTCCAGCTGTGTATCTGACGCCCTGGCCTATCAGGTCGTCACAGGGTATTGTGCAATCTGCCCTTCTGTGCAATATCCATCTCCTCCTTGGTTACAGGTCACCAACTTGTGTTGCCAAAACCAGCTAATCAAAATCCTAGGAACACTCTGCACCGCACCCACCAGACACACCAGTGGACGGCCTGAGTGGAATAGGGTCGCCCACTTGGGGGGTTGGTAAGGGGAGGTCAGGAGTTTCAGCAGAAGAGAGTGTAGTCTTGGGGGTGAAGGAGAGAGGTGGTCAGGAGCCGGGCTCCTTGGAAGTAACTAGGTGGCAGACGTTGGTCTGGGCCTGGTAGGAGCCGGACCTCCGGTCACAGGGGATCGTGACAAGGGGCAAGGAACTGTCGAGGAGGACAGCCGGCGGCCTTGTACCATCACTGGGCTGGGACCAGGGCACGACGGGGTACGTGGACCCTAGGTCAGGGAGTAGCTTCAGGCAACCTGACAATTCACCCTACAAGAACGGAGCCTTCAAGATTCGCTCTCCACCAGCTCCAAAATCGGGGTACTAGCGCAACAATGGGGATAGGACTTTCCACAAAACGGTCCAGGAAATCCCAAGCGTGAACCCTGAGAGCAGGCTCCCACAGTTAGCCACACTGGGGAGCGGGACCCAATTAGTTTTACGCTACCGGGGTCAACTAAGAAGTAGACAAAGTGCCAGGGAAGAGGTCACAGATCATCAGGCAACACCATCGGGGACGAGACCCAAAACGTGCTCCCCTCAGTGACAACGGTGTCCAGAACTTTGGTTTACCAAGTTGTCGGTGTCAGCTTCATGAACTGAGAGTGCGCAACTGACCCTGTCATCCCTCAACGGCACTTCCTAGCTCCATCACCGAGTCCCGGAGCATGCCCCGTGCCCGTGGAGGGTTGTAACACCTAGCTGCCCCCGTCATCACCCCGGGTACTCCCCAACGGCAGCGGTGGTACCCCACCTTACCACACACCACAGGTCACGTCACAAACTCTAAATTCATAATCCCCTGTAAATCCCCCCCCTTCCCCCATCATCATTTCAGCGGCTGCACTACCCCCGGGTACGGACGCCCCTCGAGCCGTCGCGGATCTGGATCCGAGCAGCCCGGCTGCTGACGTGGGGGTGGCACATGTATCCTTCACAGAGAGGCTTATAAGCCAGGATAGTCCAGGTAGCCATCTATGTATTCTGACTACACCAAGACCAACAAAACACCCCGTAAAGTGCATTATGCATCACAGGTCACATTGTAACCACCTCCCGTTCTATATATATTTGGCCATATAACGCTGTATTAACAATACCTGATTATACAGCTACATCTTCATTAGCGCAGTCCTTTCAGCTATAATTAAACCCTACCTTCAATTTAACACAGTCACACCCGCTATACTACATGACTGCTCACAATACTAGTTTGCCACGTGCTGGACATGCTGCAATATGTGTATCTGAAACAACAGATACCCATGAAAAAGTGCGGCAAGGCGAAACAGAGCGAGATCTGAACAGCACTCGCTGGATCTTCAGTACAATGTCGTGGGTCACATCTGTTGTTACTCAGTATCTGTTCTCCAGTTACGAGACTTTAATCCGGTTATATAACAAATCATATATTCTGCTCAACCACCTCCCTGTGTCCCAGTACACGTTATTTACGGCAGTCATAGTGGTTCAATGTGCCGTGACTCACTATAGGAAAATGCAAATCATCTCATGAATTCGGGACATTTTCTTCATGCACCCATCACCCCATCTAAGAAAACGGAGGCCACATGTATACAAAAAGGAGGCTCGTACCAGCTTATTGCAGAACCAAACTGATCTCATGGCCATAGCTTTATACTAGCCCCCGCAGATATGTGCACAATGGTCATTTTTAGGGGGACTCTGACCATCATTATATTGGCCGAAAATGATGGTCACAGTCCCCCCTAAAAATTGACGAAAATTGTCTGAACTCTCTGATTTCAACGGGACCGCATCGGACATCTGTTGAGGCCTCCACCGGATAGCTATCAGGGAAGAGAAGGATCAGTCCATTGGGCGGCTCCTTTTATTTTCGGTGGAGATGAGCCCCTGTTAGGGGAGTCTCCTTTCGCCCCATGGGAACCACATGAACCATTGTCCAAGTTTTGGTTCCAGGGACATCTGTGACCTGGAGTGATCTAAACAGAAGGGTGTTGGGTTTCTTTTTAAGTAATATAATTAGGAAAACACTTGTTTATCCAAAAAGGTGCGAGAGAATACAATCCGTTTTGTTCTTATAGAAACCTTCTTGTGTCTTATAACTGAATGTTGTCATAGGGCTTCGCCAACACTGATGGGCCGGGAAGTTTCACACTTCTACACACACCCCTGCGGGTCTTATTGGTGCATAGTTATTTCTTTGTTTGAGGTACTATATAAACTGGTCACATGATGTAATAAAGCAGAAACTTTCAGTACACCACAAACCGCGTGTGCTGCATTGATTTTCCAAGCGCTTATAACACATTTTATTAATTTCCAGAATGCAAATTTGTGATTATATTAGAATGGCCGAAGTACTTTGTTTTCTGGAACAATTTCAAGGGTGCCAACACGATGTATAACCCAACAGTAAAGGAAAAGATGAGGGGATGGTTTTGCAGGAAGCTTTCTTGTATGGAGCCCCACGTGTGCGTACAGTATGAGATGGAATATAATGTGAACCAGAATATCATCCTGATGTGGCCCCAGCATTAGTACATATGGAGGACAGATTGTTGTTCCCTCAGTGCAGCAGCACAGCCTCAATAACGTTAGGAGACTTTAGATCACCGGTAGATTCCAGTCCAATCGGCCACTAAGATCATTAATTTCTATAAACCTGACAGCATCAAAAAGCATCTCCTGGACAGATGCTCAGACGCTCAAGTCCTTTCTTTAAAAAGTTGAACATTTTTTTACTTTTTCTGTCCCACCTCATGGCAAACAAAGCATCTGGTCTGCACAGGTTGGACTGGCCCACAGGAGGGAAGGAGAATCCTCTGGTGGGCCCCTTTGCAGTTCTGTCCCCCAAACATGATCAGCAGTTTGCACAATACACTTGTTTCTCCATGTACAAAGGAAGCATCTCATCATTCATTTTACAAAGTACCAAAAAAATGAATAATCGAAAAAAACAAAGAGAAAATGATAGCAGCCAAAAAGAGCTTCCATAGTCATCAACACAAAACCACCAGAAATGATTGGGAACGACACAAGTGGGAATGATAAAGGCAATGTACCATAAGAGATGAACCCTTAGACATTTCTGCACCTTTCTTCTGGCAGATCTCTCCGATGAGTCTTGCTTCTTTTGGCTGACCTCATTACTAATAACCCGGTGAGGTTACTACAGGAACACAAAAACAACCCAAGTATTTTGGAAGTTGCATCACATTGGAAATCGCCCTCTCGGCCGTCAGCGCACGTACAAAGAAATGGGTGCCGCCGCCCTCTTGGGGGAGCTTGTCCGGGTCACGTCCCCTGCAGCACTGCCTGGTGGTCTGTGGCCTTCGGGCACAATGATTTTAGAGTGTCTAGGTGGCCCGTCAGTTTGGAGCTTTCTGGACCTCGCTCCCTACTAATTGTAGCAGAGGAGCTTGCTCTAAGGAGCTCACGCTTGGGATTTCAGGGGGCTGCTTTGCTTGGAAAGCCCTATCCCCCTCGTTGCGCTAGTGCGCCCGATCTCTGAGCTTGGTGGGAACAGTCCATATAGGCCCTGTCCTCCACAGGTTAATGGCCAGGTTGCTTGAAGCTTCTCCCCGACCTAGGGTCCGTGTACCCCAACTTGCCTTCGGTCCCAGCCCGGCTATTGAACTGCGGCTGATGGCTATCCTCCAAGACTAGCCAAGCACCCAGTCCCAATCTCCCACAACCGGGTCTCCGACTCCTCCCGGTCCAGACCACCGTCTGTGACCTAGTCTGCTTCTCCCCTGGGAGCTCCAACTCCCAGCTTCCTTCGAGCTCTTCACAGCTCGAGGGCTACCACTGAACTTCCTCTCTCTTTGCTCCCTTGGAGCTGACTGACTTGTCACCTCCCACCTTCTTGCCTGACCCCTGGGTGGGCGGCCCTATTCCAGCTTAGCAGCCCATTGGTGTGCCTGACAGGGTGTGGTGCGAGGTGTCACTAGGATTTGTGTATGCTGGAGGAGGCAGTACTGCAAGATGGGGACCAAGAACCATGGGGGGTTGAGTCCTGCACTCGGAGATAAAGAGCGTGCAGTACCCTTTGACAACCTGACTAATCCAGGGGCGTCACAGAGACGTGCCTCACCAGTGCTCTGGTGGGACGCAGGAGTTCACATGGTTGCCAAGGGGAGAGCTTAATTGCTCCCTCGGGAACCGGCGCCACACGCAGGATGCAGGACCTTAGGAAAGACCATTCTCCAAGTTGGTTTTCCAGAATCTGCCAGGACAGGGAGGTTTCAAGCTTTCCTGGTCACAAAGAGCCTGAAAGCATAGTGCCAGATGGGATCCGGGGCCTGAGACAGCACCAGGCCCCAGTGTGGAGCCGCGGCACCTGAAAATAGGGATAAGAGTACTACTCGAGATGAACTGGGGTCACAAAGTAGCTTTAAGCCACGGGATCCAATCCACACGGCGCTAGGAGGAAGGGACTGACCGAGCACCAAACCGGACTGACCTCTGAAAGGATTCGGGTTCGACGGAGCCCATCACAGAGGGTGACCAGTACTAACCAGGCGAGTGGCACAGCACAAAGAGTGATTCAAGACACCTGGAAACCGCAGCAATTGACTTTGTCTCGATTACCGGCACTGCCGCCCTACGCCTCGGCGCCAAACGCCATCACTACTCCCCTCATCCTCCTCCACCTGTGGGGAGTGATACCATCCCTGGCTCAAACTACCATCCGCACCGGAGGACAGTGTCCGCAGCGGCGGCTAAATCCCTGGCTGCGTACCACAGGTGGCGTCACGACATTCATCCTACTACTACTCCCATCATCTTCCCTCTTTATTGGTGTACACCTTGGGGAACGAAGCCGGGCAGGCCACCGCGACATCCCAGATCATCACACCGGCCCGGTGACGAGTTATTCAGGTACGAGACACCCCAGTTCCTGAATCATTCTGCCCCCTGGGTGCTACACTGGCATCACCTCAGAGGAAGTATAATCCTAGGGGCGGCATCACCCTAGGGGCGGCATCACCCCAGAGGAAGTATAATCCTAGGGGCGGCATTACCCTGGGGGCGGCATCACCCCAGAGGCAGTATAATCCTAGGGGCGGCATCACCCTGGGGGGCGGCATCACCCCAGAGGCAGTATAATCCTAGGGGCGGCATCACCCTGGGGGGCGGCATCACCCCAGAGGCAGTATAATCCTGGGGGCGGCGTCACCCTGGGGGCGGCATCACCCTAGAGGAAGTATAATCCTAGAGGCACTACAATCCTAGGGGCGGCATCCCCCTAGAGGCAGTATAATCCTAGGGGCGGCATCCCCCTAGAGGCAGTATAATCCTAGGGGCGGCATCCCCCTAGAGGCAGTATAATCCTAGGGGCGGCATCCCCCTAGAGGCAGTATAATCCTAGGGGCGGCATCCCCCTAGAGGCAGTATAATCCTAGGGGCGGCATCCCCCTAGAGGCAGTATAATCCTAGGGGCGGCATCCCCCTAGAGGCAGTATAATCCTAGGGGCGGCATCCCCCTAGAGGCAGTATAATCCTAGGGGCGGCATCCCCCTAGAGGCAGTATAATCCTAGGGGCGGCATCCCCCTAGAGGCAGTATAATCCTAGGGGCGGCATCCCCCTAGAGGCAGTATAATCCTAGGGGCGGCATCCCCCTAGAGGCAGTATAATCCTAGGGGCGGCATCCCCCTAGAGGCAGTATAATCCTAGGGGCGGCATCCCCCTAGAGGCAGTATAATCCTAGGGGCGGCATCCCCCTAGAGGCAGTATAATCCTAGGGGCGGCATCCCCCTAGAGGCAGTATAATCCTAGGGGCGGCATCCCCCTAGAGGCAGTATAATCCTAGGGGCGGCATCCCCCTAGAGGCAGTATAATCCTAGGGGCGGCATCCCCCTAGAGGCAGTATAATCCTAGGGGCGGCATCCCCCTAGAGGCAGTATAATCCTAGGGGCGGCATCCCCCTAGAGGCAGTATAATCCTAGGGGCGGCATCCCCCTAGAGGCAGTATAATCCTAGGGGCGGCATCCCCCTAGAGGCAGTATAATCCTAGGGGCGGCATCCCCCTAGAGGCAGTATAATCCTAGGGGCGGCATCCCCCTAGAGGCAGTATAATCCTAGGGGCGGCATCCCCCTAGAGGCAGTATAATCCTAGGGGCGGCATCCCCCTAGAGGCAGTATAATCCTAGGGGCGGCATCCCCCTAGAGGCAGTATAATCCTAGGGGCGGCATCCCCCTAGAGGCAGTATAATCCTAGGGGCGGCATCCCCCTAGAGGCAGTATAATCCTAGGGGCGGCATCCCCCTAGAGGCAGTATAATCCTAGGGGCGGCATCCCCCTAGAGGCAGTATAATCCTAGGGGCGGCATCCCCCTAGAGGCAGTATAATCCTAGGGGCGGCATCCCCCTAGAGGCAGTATAATCCTAGGGGCGGCATCCCCCTAGAGGCAGTATAATCCTAGGGGCGGCATCCCCCTAGAGGCAGTATAATCCTAGGGGCGGCATCCCCCTAGAGGCAGTATAATCCTAGGGGCGGCATCCCCCTAGAGGCAGTATAATCCTAGGGGCGGCATCCCCCTAGAGGCAGTATAATCCTAGGGGCGGCATCCCCCTAGAGGCAGTATAATCCTAGGGGCGGCATCCACCTAGAGGCAGTATAATCCTAGGGGCGGCATCCCCCTAGAGGCAGTATAATCCTAGGGAGTGGTCTCACCCTATGGGGCAGGATCACTCTAGGGGGCGGCATAAACCTCACACGCGGTAAGAGGAATTCACTGGAATACTAAAGACTGTGCAAGGATCCGGCATATACTATTTCCTGCAGAGTTTGTTGCCAATAATTGGACCAAACATATCCAGAATATGGAATAGTCCTTGAAGAAGTCCAAGTATCCCATAAAGAGTAAATAAATGGGAGCCATCAGATTTTCTGTTTTCATTGCCGGAGATTCCCATCTTAAACCTAAAGGTCTGAGAAATACGACAGTCTCGGGTCTCGGATGTTTACCTTCTGTGGTCACATGAAGAAATGTTCGGCGGAGGAGGTGTGGACTTTTTATAAAGTCAGCTCTGATCTATTTTGAGAAACCACAAGAAACATCCACATTAAGACTCGAAGAAGTAGGTTGAAAATTAGCCTCACCAATTCCCAACCTAATCGACAAACGCCCGCCCGGCTAACCCAACCGCTCGCCCCTACTGGAATTTTATTAATGGTGTTTGGCTTGGGCAAAAAATAAACAACAAACCTATTAAAAATGGACGGTCTTCGAGTGCCATGCATTTCTTAATCAACTCCTCTAACCTTGGGTTGACTACAAAGGACAATAAAAAGTGTTGTGGGACCCAAAAGTGATCCTCCACCCTGGGGATGAGAAGTGACTATATGTTTTTAGGTATAAGCCACCCTACTGGTGCCAGCCATGGGCGGGGAGGGGGTTCCCATGTTGGTTACACCTGCAGCCTAACCACAAGCAGCAGGTTCTTTCATTTCTCGATTCACTAAACATCTTGACAGAAAGCGCAACTGGAAAGATCTCCGTTAAAAGTAGACGAGGCTTGAAGATTCAGGCCTGAAGATGCCAATAACGCTGCCCGTGGTCAAACCCTGTTTATGGAGCAGAATTTTACTTAGGCGGAATATAATACCAGGACGCACCCATGAACAAGGGTGGCAAAGATTCTGGGGCGTGGAAACTTTTGCATACATCTTCTTTAAATAATATCAACTAGCGAATAAGTATAATCTTTATCTTCACGCTTTTTCATTTCAAAGAATTGACAAAAGGTGGAAAAAAAAGGGCAGCAGAAACGTGCAAGGGGGAAATACCGGTCCAAATTTCTTGTAGATTTTCCACATTTCATCCTTTGTGGAAATTTGAAAATTATTATTATTATAATAATTAAATAATAAACGCTACTTAACATTCTATGGAGAGGGAGGAGCTAGAGGTGAAACCAGACTTTCTACTACAAGTTCTCCTAAGGGGGAGGAGCTAGAGGTGAAACCAGACTTTCTACTACAAGTTCTCCTAAGGGGGAGGAGCTAGAGGTGAAACCAGACTTTCTACTAGAAGTTCTCCTAAGGGGGAGGAGCTAGAGGTGAAACCAGACTTTTTACTACAAGTTCTCCTAAGGGCATGAGCTAGATGCAGGCACAAACATCCTGCTGCAAGTTCTCCTAAGGAGGAAGATCTATAAGCAGACATTCTACTGCAAGTTCTCCTAATGGGGAGGAGCTAGATGCGGGCACAAACATCCAAGCTGCAAGTTCTCCTAAGGAGGAAGACCTATAAGCAGACATTCTACTGCAAGTTGTCCTAAGGGGGAGGAGCTAGAGGTGGAACCAGACTTTCTGCTGCAAGTTCTCCTAATGAGGAAGAGCTATAAGCAGACATTCTATTGCAAGTTCTCCTAAGGGAGAGCAGCTCTAGACAGACATTCTACTGCAAGTTCTAATGGGGAGCAGCTAGATGCAGGCACAGACATTCTGCTGCAAGTTCTCCAAAGGAGGAGGAGATATAAGCAGACATTCTACTGCAAGTTCTAATGTGGAGGAGCTATAGGCAGACATTCTACTGCAAATTCTTCTAGGTGGGAGGAGTTACAGGTGGAACCAGACATTCTACTGCAAGTTCTAAGGGGAGGAGCTATAGGCAGACAGATATTCTACTGCAAGTTCTCCTAATGTGGAGGAGCTATAGGCAGATGGACATTCTACTGCAAATTTACCTGAGTGAGAGGAGCTAGAGGTGGAACCAGATGTTCTACTGCAAGTTCTAAGGGGAGGAGCTATAGGCAGACCAATATTCTGCAAGTTCTCCTGAAACTTCAGTTACAGTTCTCCATGGAACTATAGGAGTACCAAGTGACATCTACTATCTGACTAACGGTGAAGCCTGTATTCACCAAAGATGTATTTTACCTGTGAATACAGTGGCAGACATTCAGGTAGTATCAGTACGGATAACGGCAGGAAAAGTAGTGACGACAGTATTAATAAAAGAAGCAGCAGAGCTAGGGAAGTGGTTTACACTAGTCAGGACAGTGACGGCTTTAAATGAGAGCTGATAAATCTTTAATAGCCTGTTTATGGTGCATTTACACCGGCCTTTTACCACGATTGAGTGTTCCTAGAAACGCTCCTTTCCCGATCAGCTGGTGTAAACAGTTGTCAGTCAAAATGCTCGTTCGTCGGGTGAAAGGACTCAAAACTATTGGCCACAACTGTAGTATTAACAGTGATAACAGCTGTAGATTCAGCAAGTAATGGTAGGAGTAGTAGTAAATAGGAGTAGTAGTGACAAGCTGTGATCATACAAATTACCAGATGTGATGTCATCAATGGATAAAGCGCAGTAATGTCTGAAATATCCCCACAAATGAACAATGAATCATCCTTTGATAGGAAGAGTATATTTTGGGGCAGATATCTGTGAGTTACATATCCATACGGCACTATAGTGACTCACATCATCATGGGAGATTATTTCACAAACTTATTTTATGAATTCGGACTAATGAGATCCCTTATAATAACACTTTGCAGATCTATAGAGCGGTCTGGTTTTTCTGTCTTGATTTTGCGGTGGGAAGCAGAGAAGGATGTAGGCAGGAAGAAGGAGTTCTACTAAGAAAAGTGATTCACTCACACCCCCATCTGACTCACAGACATCTGCTCCTCGCATGTGACTGCGGCGCGGACCCCATGATGTGTAATACTGACACACAGCTACACAGACACCATAGTATGGTACTATGCTCTGCAGTACATGTCTCCTGGCACTAATGCTACGCCTGCTGAGGGTGGGCACAGTCTCTTGGCCGCAGGGGGGGGGCCGCCCACTCTCTTGGCCGCAGGGGGGGGGGGCGGGGCACTCTCTTGGCCGCAGGGGCGGGCCGCCCGCTCTCTTGGGCGCGGGGGGGCCCACTCTCTTGGCGGCAGGGGGGGGGCCCCACTCTCTTGGCGGCAGGGGGGGGGCCCCACTCTCTTGGCGGCAGGGGGGGGGCCCCACTCTTGGCGGCAGGGGGGGGGGCCCCACTCTCTTGGCGGCAGGGGGGGGGGCCCCACTCTCTTGGCGGCAGGGGGGGGGGCCCCACTCTCTTGGCGGCAGGGGGGGGGCCCCACTCTCTTGGCGGCAGGGGGGGGGGCCCCACTCTCTTGGCGGCAGGGGGGGGGCCCCACTCTCTTGGCGGCAGGGGGGGGGGCCCCACTCTCTTGGCGGCAGGGGGGGGGGCCCCACTCTCTTGGCGGCAGGGGGGGGGCCCCACTCTCTTGGCGGCAGGGGGGGGGCCCCACTCTCTTGGCGGCAGGGGGGGGGGCCCCCACTCTCTTGGCGGCAGGGGGGGCCCCACTCTCTTGGCGGCAGGGGGGGGCCCCACTCTCTTGGCGGCAGGGGGGGGGCCCCACTCTCTTGGCGGCAGGGGGGGGGCCCCACTCTCTTGGCGGCAGGGGGGGGGGCCCCACTCTCTTGGCGGCAGGGGGGGGGGCCCCACTCTCTTGGCGGCAGGGGGGGGGGCCCCACTCTCTTGGCGGCAGGGGGGGGGGCCCCACTCTCTTGGCGGCAGGGGGGGGGGCCCCACTCTCTTGGCGGCAGGGGGGGGGGCCCCACTCTCTTGGCGGCAGGGGGGGGGGCCCCACTCTCTTGGCGGCAGGGGGGGGGCCCCACTCTCTTGGCGGCGGGGGAGGGGGGGCCCCACTCTCTTGGCGGCAGGGGGGGGGGGCCCCACTCTCTTGGCGGCAGGGGGGGGGGCCCCACTCTCTTGGCGGCAGGGGGGGGGGCCCCACTCTCTTGGCGGCAGGGGGGGGGCCCCACTCTCTTGGCGGCAGGGGGGGGGGCCCCACTCTCTTGGCGGCAGGGGGGGGGGCCCCACTCTCTTGGCGGCAGGGGGGGGGCCCCACTCTCTTGGCGGCAGGGGGGGGGCCCCACTCTCTTGGCGGCAGGGGGGGGGGCCCCACTCTCTTGGCGGCAGGGGGGGGGCCCCACTCTCTTGGCGGCAGGGGGGGGGGCCCCACTCTCTTGGCGGCAGGGGGGGGGCCCCACTCTCTTGGCGGCAGGGGGGGGGGCCCCACTCTCTTGGCGGCAGGGGGGGGGCCCCCACTCTCTTGGCGGCAGGGGGGGGGCCCCACTCTCTTGGCGGCAGGGGGGGGGCCCCACTCTCTTGGCGGCAGGGGGGGGGCCCCACTCTCTTGGCGGCAGGGGGGGGGGCCCCACTCTCTTGGCGGCAGGGGGGGGGCCCCACTCTCTTGGCGGCAGGGGGGGGGGCCCCACTCTCTTGGCGGCAGGGGGGGGGCCCCCACTCTCTTGGCGGCAGGGGGGGGGGCCCCACTCTCTTGGCGGCAGGGGGGGGGGCCCCACTCTCTTGGCGGCAGGGGGGGGGGCCCCACTCTCTTGGCGGCAGGGGGGGGGCCCCACTCTCTTGGCGGCAGGGGGGGGGCCCCACTCTCTTGGCGGCAGGGGGGGGGGCCCCACTCTCTTGGCGGCAGGGGGGGGGCCCCCACTCTCTTGGCGGCAGGGGGGGGGCCCCACTCTCTTGGCGGCAGGGGGGGGGGCCCCACTCTCTTGGCGGCAGGGGGGGGGCCCCACTCTCTTGGCGGCAGGGGGGGGGCCCCACTCTCTTGGCGGCAGGGGGGGGGGCCCCACTCTCTTGGCGGCAGGGGGGGGGGCCCCACTCTCTTGGCGGCAGGGGGGGGGGCCCCACTCTCTTGGCGGCAGGGGGGGGGGCCCCACTCTCTTGGCGGCAGGGGGGGGGGCCCCACTCTCTTGGCGGCAGGGGGGGGGGCCCCACTCTCTTGGCGGCAGGGGGGGGGGCCCCACTCTCTTGGCGGCAGGGGGGGGGGCCCCACTCTCTTGGCGGCAGGGGGGGGGGCCCCACTCTCTTGGCGGCAGGGGGGGGGCCCCACTCTCTTGGCGGCAGGGGGGGGGCCCCACTCTCTTGGCGGCAGGGGGGGGGGGCCCCACTCTCTTGGCGGCAGGGGGGGGGGCCCCACTCTCTTGGCGGCAGGGGGGGGGGCCCCCACTCTCTTGGCGGCAGGGGGGGGGGGCCCCACTCTCTTGGCGGCAGGGGGGGGGGCCCCACTCTCTTGGCGGCAGGGGGGGGGGGCCCCACTCTCTTGGCGGCAGGGGGGGGGGGCCCCACTCTCTTGGCGGCAGGGGGGGGGGGCCCCACTCTCTTGGCGGCAGGGGGGGGGGGCCCCACTCTCTTGGCGGCAGGGGGGGGGGGCCCCCACTCTCTTGGCGGCAGGGGGGGGGGGCCCCACTCTCTTGGCGGCAGGGGGGGGGGGGCCCCACTCTCTTGGCGGCAGGGGGGGGGGCCCCACTCTCTTGGCGGCAGGGGGGGGGCCCCACTCTCTTGGCGGCAGGGGGGGGGCCCCACTCTCTTGGCGGCAGGGGGGGGGGCCCCACTCTCTTGGCAGCAGGGGGGGGGGGCCCCCACTCTCTTGGCGGCAGGGGGGGGGGGGCCCCCACTCTCTTGGCGGCAGGGGGGGGGGGCCCCCACTCTCTTGGCGGCAGGGGGGGGGGCCCACTCTCTTGGCGGCAGGGGGGGGGCCCCCACTCTCTTGGCGGCAGGGGGGGGGCCCACTCTCTTGGCGGCAGGGGGGGGGCCCCACTCTCTTGGCGGCAGGGGGGGCCCACTCTCTTGGCGGCAGGGGGGCCCACTCTCTTGGCGGCAGGGGGGCCCACTCTCTTGGCGGCAGGGGGGCCCACTCTCTTGGCGGCAGGGGGGCCCACTCTCTTGGCGGCAGGGGGGCCCACTCTCTTGGCGGCAGGGGGGCCCACTCTCTTGGCGGCAGGGGGGCCCACTCTCTTGGCGGCAGGGGGGCCCACTCTTGGCGGCAGGGGGGCCCACTCTCTTGGCGGCAGGGGGGCCCACTCTCTTGGCGGCAGGGGGGCCCACTCTCTTGGCGGCAGGCGGGGCCCCTGCCGTGTTTTCACTCCTGCTCTGTAAGGTGCCACACGTCACAACCTGTGAGCTCCGGGGCGCTCTGCCACGTGTTTGTGTATTTTACCAGCACACAAATCCTTTTCTATCTCCTGTTTGACCAAAACATGTAAAAGGTAATTAAAAGTCATCCAAAACAATTTCAACAAATATTGTCATGCATATCCTCCTTTCACCGAGGGCAGATTTTGACATGCCCGATCAGGGGCGGACATACTATTGTGCAACCTACGGGCCCATTTCCACCTCCAAAGCAGGTTGAAATGGGTATTACAAAGAGGTATTGGACTGCAAGGGGCCCATATACCATTCGTGTCCGATTTTACATTCTCGCGGCCTCCGTGATGTCTACTCCTCGAAATAAGCATGAATCCTCTCCCCAAACAGATGAAAATTTTGCATTATGGAAGTATCCTAGCGTGTACGTCTGAGGCAGCGGGCCTCACTTCTGTAGTCTCGAACTGACCGGAGGCGAACAGACAGGTAGAGGTTGTAGTGAAAAGAAGGAGAAAATATGTCAGGAATGTAACCTTGTGCGGGAAAGGTCAGAGACCGAGTGGGTCAAAGCGATAAACGCAGACAAAATATTCCATGAGGCGAATACTAAACCCGGCCTCAAGGCCCCCCATACATATTAGATTAAATTCGGTCAAGTCCCCCCTCTTTTAGAGGGACAGGCGGACCACCTCATGTGTATAAGGGGGTCCCAACTAATTCTCCGACATCATTAATCCATATACCCAATCCCCATTGAAAAACATGCAGAGCTCAATGTTCACGTGTATGGGGGAACGTCAGGTAAGATGATGGTCAACTGAACGATGATGGTCAACAATCTACACTCATCGGTCCGTTTTTCATGGACTGGTTGACTGGAGAAGCTTGGGAAAACTCAGTTTATGGCAAAATACTGAATATCGGCCCATTTTTTACATAGGAGGAAAAGTAATGACATCTGAATGAGCCCTAAAAGTGAAGTCAACATTACAGTGCCTATGGGTTGTCAGTGTCTGTGGTGACAACCCAACTGGTCACTAATGTTGACTTTTGTCATTTTCAGTTGTTGCTCATGAACCAGTCTGCGTAAGAACTTCATGCCATTCCCCATGTGACTCATCTATCAAGTTTTCCTTTTTTCTAATCTGACCTGGCATTGACTTTAGCACACGGCACATACTGTATACATTCAATCTCTGGTCCCTGAGCACCGATACCAGCGACCAAGAATGCGGGGAAGTTGGGGGCCATTGTGCTTATCCGAACTAATGATACTTACACACGAATGTAACTTCAGATAAGGCTAAGTGTCAAGAAATATTTCAAGAACTCAGGTTTATAGGACTCTTGGGCTACATTTCCCCACCACCACCATCCGATACTCGTCCAGATTTAAAGAAGGGGTAAAGAAAAGAGAGAGAACACCGGGCAGGAAACCGAGACCAGGAAGCTGAAGAACGCAGGACGGCTCAATGTTTGACAATAGAAATAATATACAACAGAAATTGACTGCAGGCGATCCCAGGATACCAGAACCTGCCCGAGATTCCTAAAATATCTTTTGTCCATATAGTATACAATCGCTGAAACAGGGGATGAGAACAGAACATGGTGCCCCCTCCATAATACCTCTAGATGAGCCTAGAAAACATCTAAAAGACATTAATATGGACTCTTTCCTTCTGCAGATACAACAGTTCCCGCTCTTCTACAAGATTTTCGAGGTTTATGTTGGAATTTTTGCCGCCTTCATCCAGAAGAGCATTTGTGAGATCAGACACTGATGTTGGAGGAGAGGTCAGGGTCACAATCACTGGTCTAGTTCATCCCAAAGATGTTGGATGGGGTTGAGGTTGGGGTTCTTTGTGGCTGGTCAGGTTCTTCCACCAAACACCCCCCCCACCACCATGTCTTTATGGACCTTGTGCACTGGGAAGTCATTGGGAAAAGGAAAGGGTCTTCCCCAAACTGTTCCTACAAAGCTGGAAGATATAATTGTCCACAATGTCTTGGGCCTAAAGGTATTAACATTTCCCATTACTGGAATCAAGGAGCCTCGGCCGATCCCTAATAGCCCAGAGCAATATCCCTCTCCAACATCTGTACAGCGGGCACAATGCAGTCAGGGGGTAACGTTCTTCTGGAATCACCGAACCCAGACTCCTCCATCAGACGCAGATAGAGCAGTGTGATCCGTCACTGCACAGAACAAGTCTCCTCCAGAATCCAGTGGTGGCGGCTTTACGCCGCTCCATCCGACACGCAGCATTGAGCTTGGTGATGTACGGCTCAGCATTGAGCTTGGTGATGTACGGCTCGGCATTGAGCTTGGTGATGTACGGCTCGGCATTGAGCTTGGTGATGTACGGCTCATCATTGAGCTTGGTGATTTACAGCGGCTGCAGCTCCTCAGCTATGAAGCTCCCGGCAGGCGCAATGTTTGTGCTGATGTTACCAGAGGAGGTCTGGACTCTGCAGTTATGGGGTCAGCAGAGCGGTGGTGACTTTCTTGCCCTCTGCTCCTCAGGACTCGGCCCGCTACTCTGTAATGTTATGGGGTCTCCACTTTGTGACTGAGTTGCTGCAGTTCCTTCCACTTCTCAATAATATCACAGGCGATGGGGGAAGATTTAGGAGACAAGAAATGTAAAGAACAAACTTGTTACCCCGGTGGCCCCCATTACCGGACCGCGCTGGTATCAGTGACCTCTGCACCATCTTGTCACATTAGTAAATGCAGATGGTATGGCAACGGGCTGGAGCTTATACACTGACTGTGCAAAAGGCCGGAGGTTATACACCGGAGGGAGGGGGGGGGCGAGGAGCCGGAGATTATACACCAGGGGGGATAGGGTTGTTACTTGGTGGCCCCTATTACAGGACTGCGCTGGTATCAGTAAGCTCTGCACCAGCTTCTGTCACGTTAGTAAATGCAGACGGTATGGCGAGTGTCTGGAGCTTATACACCGGGGTCGAGAGGAGCCGGAGGTTATACACCAAAGGGGGGGGAAATGGGTCGAGGGGCCGGAGGTTACACACCGGCGAAGGCGAGGGGCCGGAGATTGCACGCCGGGGAAGGCGAGGGGCCGGAGATTGCACGCCGGGGAAGGCGAGGGGCCGGAGGTTACACACCGGGGAAGGCGAGGGTTACGGACGTTACACACCGGGGAAGGCGAGGGTTACGGACGTTACACACCGGGGAAGGCGAGGGTTACGGACGTTACACACCGGGGAAGGCGAGGGTTACGGACGTTACACACCGGGGAAGGCGAGGGTTCCGGACGTTACACACCAGAGGCTGCGAGAAGCCAGATGTTTTACCCCGGGGGTGTGTCGGAGGTTATAGACTGGGAGCAAATCAGACTGAATGAAGATCTGAATTCAATGATTAAGACGTGCACCAATACTTTTCTCCATATACACCTTGAGTTATGTGATAACTCAAACGGCATCAGCTCCATCCACTGGAAAAAAAAAAACAAAAAAAAAAACCACAACAACAAAAACCTGCATGCGGCGCTGCATATATTCCAATGAGAAAAATCGAAAAACATGGAGGTGGCAGTACTCAGAGACATATACATATTGTGTATATATACATATTATGTATATGTATATTATATATAAAACACACTAGGGATGTACTGTATATAGTGTGTATGTATATATATATATATATATATATATATATATATATATATATATATATATATATATATATATATATATATATATATATATATATATATATATATATATATATATATATATATATTTAATTTTTTTTAATTTTTGCATTTTTTATTTTTCTCAAAAAAATGTCAAAAAGATCAACAGAAACTTGCTTAATGTCAATCATTCTTCAAACACATCAAAACCCAGGGGTGCGCACAGAGGTATTCATTAGGACAGACTGCCGGCCCCGCCGGGGGCTGCAGGCTCCTCGCCTTAGGTCACACAGCGAAAGTCCCACTTAGCAAACCAATGAATTAAGAGACACAAAAGGCTCGGGGTTAGGCAGGGTCCGGGGACTGTGATCCTGGAACACACTGACATGATCATATTGCAAATATACGGCGTCTATGCCAAAAAAAAATTGCTTCTGGCAGCCGACACTAGACATTTGTACCATTGCTATGAAGATTAATGAAATATGCTGGGGCTGAGTACATATTCGCCATTCTCCCATGGACGGTGATTTTCTTATTAACAGTTGCTATATTACATTGATCAGCCATATTGTTAGCACATGTCAGATTTGCAAAATGGGATGACTAAAGAATCAGCGGCAGAAATCAAATAATTTCTGCCCTGGAACTGCAGAGAATCTGCAAGCAGGTATCACTTACTAGGTTGTGTTTTATCAGCAGGAGATTATCAATACAGGAATAGTTGTCTCGTGCCTCCTGATACATCCCAGCTCTCATTTGAAGCTTTCTGTCAATATACAGTGTACACAGAGAGTAGCCAATCAGTGGTGTGGGCAGGGTTATACACCGCTCAGCATTCTGAGATCTGCATCACAGAACTGATTGTATCACAAGTGCTGAACTAAGTGACATCTCTGGAATCAGGATCTCTGCCCCTACATCATGCTGCTTTCAGATTACATAGCAAAAACCTGCTGACAGATTCCCTTTATGCGTCATTTAGTTTTGTGTTGCCTTTTACATCCTGACATTCTTTATCCAATGTACAGATGAGTAAAATACAATAAAATTACACAGATCCACTAAACAAACAGACACGCCAACACAAACACATAGAAGGAAATTAAAACACACACACAGACAGATTTCCCAAGAGGAATATTAGGTGAGCAAGCGGAACGGATGAATGAAGGAGTGTCTGTCTACCTGACATCAGATCTATATGTATCGAGAGGTCACGTCATTCATAATTCGCAGTATGCAGCAATTTATGCTGCAGTGTTTGAGCGCCGACCTCCATCTTTTCAATGCAAAAGTGTGAAATCATTGGTAAATCCACCACATTTTCATAGTGAAGTTAGCATGCTCAGACTGTTTCTCGGATGGTTAAAATATGGAGGGGAGAAACGAGGGGTTTAATTCTGTTGTTGCGGCTTCTTACTTCTACACTGTGACGACAAATCTGCTGTG
Source organism: Anomaloglossus baeobatrachus (assembly GCF_048569485.1). Taxonomy (NCBI): domain Eukaryota; kingdom Metazoa; phylum Chordata; class Amphibia; order Anura; family Aromobatidae; genus Anomaloglossus; species Anomaloglossus baeobatrachus. Next base: position 199,585,363 of record NC_134361.1, read on the forward strand.
ATGTGCAGTTGAGAGAGAATAGTAGCTAGTCTGCAGTTCAAGGCCAAAACTAATACCAGCCAGGATGCGCACAACCTTTTAAAGCCCTAAAAATAAGTGACATTTTTTTTCCACATTACTTAGGATTCAGGGATTTTAGAGAACCATCTTACGAGCAATATTTTAGTGGTCAATCTTCCCTTCTGCCCCCTCTATCCGCTATTCCGGCCAACTCTGGCGCTTAATGTGGTCAAGCCCCCCCACTATTGTTTTATGTTGTCCGTGTTGCCAAAGTAATGCGTTTTAGGTATCAAGCATGTTGTTAATATATGTAGTAATGTTATTATTGCTGCAAGTGAAGCACGGGTCCCCCGACGTAGCAGAGCCGTGACCAGGTAGCATCCGTCGCCACTTAGCGGTCGTGAGACTAGATGTTCAATAAGACAGTAGGAGGAATGACAGATGACCAGGTGGTTGGTTAGAAAGACGGGCCTTGTGGGAAGTTAGTTCTGCAGAAGGGAACCCTGGGGTCCGGAGCCTACGGCTCACCCCGAAAATCTAGTCGGGAAAATCTTCCGACTAGACAGCAGTCAGGACCCTGAAGCGGACAGCGGTGAGAATATAAGTGAGGGAACGGAGGCACAGGTGCGGGAGAAAACAGCAGCAGAACTGTAGGAGTGAGGCTGTGTCTGTCAAAGGTGAAAGGACCCAGAAGTGGACAGCGGTGAGAATATGAGTGAGAGAACAGAGGCACAGGTGCGGGAGAAAACAGCAGCAGAACTGTAGGAGTGAGGCTATGTCTGTCATAACGGTGAAAGGACCCAGAAGCAGACAGCGGTGAGAATACGAGTGGGGTAACGGAGGCACAGGTGCGGTAGAAAACAGCAGCAGAACTGTAGGAGTGAGGCCGTGTCTGTCATAAAGGTGAAAGGACCCAGAAGCGGACAGCGGTGAGAATATGAGTGAAGGAACGGAGGCACAGGTGCGAGAGAGAACAGCAACAGAACTGTAGGAGTGAGGCTGTGTCTGTCATAAAGGTGAAAGGACCCAGAAGCGGACAGCGGTGAGAATATGAGTGAGGGAACGGAGGCACAGGTGCAGGAGAAAACAGCAGCAGAACTGAAGGAGTGAGGCCGTGTCTGTCATAACGGTGAAAAGGAAAATAAATTGATCAGCTTTGGTTTACCAAGAGAACTCCAGTGTCATATGTTTGTCTACTGCGTCTACGACGAGGACCGGCTGCAGGGTGATGGACACCAACCCGAATATAATAGTAAGTGCCACACACCCTACCCAAAGAAAGACAGACAGACAGACACCATACCCAAAGAAAGAAAGACAGACACTATACCCAAAGAAAGACAAACAGACAGACGCATCTATTAGCAACATGACATTGTGGGGCCTAACAAGCACCAGGAGGTGCTTAGGATGACGGGCAGGGTCTCCAGGTGGAACCAATAGTTACTGATAATTCTTCGTGATTGTCTCTTCTGCTGGCTTTGACGTTTTTGATATCGGACATAGGCAGTAGAGCGAGGAGCTTGCCCCAAAATATACCCCCAACACCAATCCAGGTTTTTTGCGATTCGATATCCTCTCATAGGGTAACAATATTGGTAGCTTTTATGTTCCAGAGACTACAGGGTAGAGCTGAACCATGAGATGAGACAGAAAAGACGTCTGGAAGCCGAGCACATCACACAGGGTACAACAAATACCGATGGACGTCCTTGTCACGGTGAGAGATCTCTATTGTGGTGCGTCGTCTGACTATCACTAGTAACTTGCCACAGGCTTTTGTTACAGGCCCAGACCTGTTATAGTTGTCTAGTGCAGCCTTTAAGACTGTAACCCTTTCACTACACTTCCCAAACTACATTACATTGCTGCTGGCAGTACCTTTAAATATTCCAGTTTAGTAGCTGGGGAGCGCCCCCAATTGGTAAAATGGCTCTAAAACGCTAACGGGGCCCGATGGAGGTTACTAGGATGCACACACTCGTATGTAGCCATCAGGTCTGATGTCCAAAGTTGATATGTTCACATTCCCCAAGTTGGAAGGATCTACCCAAGACGCCTGTAGCCAACATCTGGCATCCAAGGTCGGGGCAAGCTCAGCGTTTCTAGTAATCCATCAGCCGTGCTCATTTGATTGCAAAAGGGGGTCCATGTCTGGCCCCAACTGAAGACTTGGACATGTTTTGGCCACATTTGCTTACAC